>NC_040030.1:16222768-16234323 GCF_000972845.2 Larimichthys crocea
GGGCGAGTTCTGGCTGCAAAGAGGTCGTATCAGAAAACACTGAAGAGGTTTCTACAGTACACTCTTACTGGGGCCTTTGGTTAGAACACACTTGATTGTTTTTTTTGTATTCTTTACTTTTTTCTGTTTAAATAAGAATGTCATCACCAAAGTTCTGTTTTCCGTAGATGTTACTTTTTTCTGTTTTCACGTTTTTGTTTCTTTGCCTCTGTATCACGTGACTATTTTCTAAGAAACCACCTTTACAATAAAAAAAATGTAAATGTGGAAATCACGACTTCTGTTCTGATTGAGACCTCCAAGAACTGGAAACTGTTACTCAGACCAAGCGGCAAATTCCATGGCTGAGAAACAAAGCAACAAAACTGCAGTTCCTCTAACGTCCACTGAGGCTGGCTCCAGAAGTGGTCAGTCTCCATAAGTCCCCATGTTCAAAACTTCACAGCAGAAATAAACATGTTTACAGCCTGGTTACAAAAAACAGTTTTGGTCTCTGTAGCTAATTTCCCCGTTCATGACAACTGTACTGAGGGTGAATTTATATACAACTCACCTGTTCACATTATATTAAGGCTTAAAGTTATGCAGGGTTAAGAGCGTGGACGCTTTGGTTGACAGGTAAGTGATGTCAGATGGCTTATTAGAGCACCCTGACGTCTTCACTCAGGAAACCTGATTATCACTCCCTGATATCAGAACTTTCAGTCAAGAGTTAAACTAAATTTAGTTTAGCTGCTGTCCTCTTCCCAGTCTTCCTCACTTTCCACTAGCCCACCCAAACTGGCCTGTCATTATTAATGAAACCAGTCTGGTTAACGACAGCTACCATCTTATTATGTAACATTGTTATAGTTGCTAGATGGTATTTAGGCTTCAAGTTACTTATGCTGCATTTCAGGTCTAGATCAGTTGTCTGAACCTTGTTGGAGGTACCGAACCCCACCAGTTTCATATGCTCATGCACCGAACCCTTCTTTAGTAAAAATAAAATGTGATTTTTTTACTGGTGCACAAAATGAACCATGCCTAACATCACCTTGTTCAAATAACAAAAACCAACACAGTGCATGAACTCACAAAACTTACCTCAGTGTGACTTCTGCTGTTGCCTTTGAGAGCCAGTTCAGATATGCGTGGCTTCACCCTTGGCAAGTGCCAGCCTCATGTTCATTTTCACAGCAGAGTCTGTTCTTTTTCTTAGTTTTTATGTCCAGCATCCTCGAAAACGATTGCTCACAAAGATATGTTGTAACAAATGGTATAAAAAATTCCAGGGCAAGGCTCCCCCCGATCCACCGAACCCCTGAGACCGACTCACCGAACCCCTAGGGTTCGACCGAACCCAGGTTAAGAACCACTGGTCTAGATAAACCAACGAGAATTTCAATTCCTCAAAAGTACGATTTCATGATCAGACACGATTTAGAGGACCTCACTAACCTGTATCCAGAGCAAACATACATGCACGTGAATAACATGCAAACTCCACACACTAAGGCCTCAGAAGGCGGGGGATTCAAACCAGGAACCTTCCTACTTCACCCTGTATACCATATAGATTTCTCATAACCTTAACTTCTACCATGCAAGCCCAGTTTGTGGTAATGGTAAGGGTTAAAACTTTAATACTCTTCTGACACATGCAGCATCCTTCCTTATTGTTTCAGCAAAGCACAAGGGTTAAAGGATTATGGATCAATAATGAAGATAACCGTGTGACACGACTGTCATGTGATATTTATTTATTCCAAACATGTTATTCCAGCCTATGTCCCAGACAGCCTCCACAGCTCTGTTGATGTACTTACAAGGTCTCACCACTAGATGGAGCTAGAGGAATGGAAAATCACGGTGAGCAGCATTACAAGAAGAACTGATTCCAACTCAAACCTTTTGTCTTTGTAGTTTAATAATCAAGCTGAAATTATAACATAGTTTCATCTCTATATTTCTGTATTTCATTTGACTCGTTGGTTCAGTAAAATAACTTTTTTTCTACCAGTTTTCAGACGTAAACCCACAATGAGACAACAGGACGGATAAATACACATTACAACATGATTCCTCATGCATATTTTTTTAAAAGCGGTCCAATTATTTGAAATATCTTTATATAGCTCCAAAAACATGGATCATACATGTCCCATGAGCTTCGTCTGTCAGACCCTCCATGAATGGTAAAAATCTTGCAGTACCACCCGTTCTGAAGTCTCCAAGTCCTCACTGAGATAACCCTGATGACACCACAATGACATCATCTGGACTTACTGACTTTAGACTTTGTGCACACATACATGTCCAACAGCTGTATCATCAGAGAACGCCTTTCCTAACCACTTTTCCTTGATCTTGATAGAAAACGTCACAAGGTCTAGGAAAGATGTGAAGTAAAGGTCATAAGGAGTTAGAAGAAGTCGACTGCCCTTACACTAGACTACGTCATGATACGACATGATCTGTGGTAAAACTACAAAGTCCAGAAGATGGACTACAAGACGCTCATCAGTCCACGCAGCCAGGTGGCGGTCAACTCCAGCGCCTTCCAGCTTCCGCTTAACTTCCAACTAATGAACCTGTTGACTCTTGAAGTCTTAGATGTTGCACCTCGGGCCACTGATGTCAAATTTGGGCTGCCTGTTTAAGTGAACCGTGCAATCTAACGAGACATTAAGTGTTATGAAGGCAGCCCACACATCACGAGTAAAGGATGCTCGTGAATAATAGATGCCAGATGAAGTACAATAGCTTTTTTATCTACTAATGATCAATATTGAATGATGTTTTGCGGCGGTTGGGTTGCGGGCACGGTGTTTCGTACAACTGCAGCAACAATTAGACGTGCTTTCAGCTCCACGCGGGGCATGAGACGGCAGCACTCTGTGACAGTTCCCATGATAATGGCTGCAGTCTGTTTCCTTTAAAACGTCTGAGACTGGAAAGTTTTTTTCCGAGGACGAGCATCGTGAAGCAGTGCGGGGGGAAAAAACAGTCACTTCTGATATTCAATAATTTAAACACCTTTAACCTGCATGCTTATGTTGCTCCAACAAGCAGAACTTCTTTATTTTATTCAAGCAAGATTCCAAATATACCAAATACAGAGTGGAGTTAAAAAAATGATATAAAACTGGATAATTTAGAGCATTGCACTCATGAGAGCGTCTGGCTGTGCTCATCTCACTAACAAGACACACCTGTCTCTCATTCAGCAATCACTCCCAGCATGAAAAGCCTCGTCAACATTGTCCAGTTCCACGTTGCATGGTTTGTGCAGCTTGGTGAGCTTCTACTGTTTTTATGACTGCAAGCTTAACAGTGTTTTCTACTGACTCGTTCGAGTCTTTTCCCCGTATGCGTTCCTTTGTTCGGTGAATCCTCTGATCTGTTTGCCTCACTTCACCTGCAACCACCAGCCACCACAACCAACTTTCTGTTAACGCTCGTAATAAACTCTTTGAAACTATGCCGGGTCCAAGCACAAAGCCCAAAGAAACATTGGAAATGTAGCATCTAGACCATCAGATTTATAATGAGCCTATCTGCAGTTAGAAATGTTTATTATTATTATTAAATGATTCTTCCACGACAATAATCAAATCAAATTTTATTTGTATAGCCCACAGTCACAGAATACATTTGCCTCAGAGAGCTTTACAATCTGTAAATAATAAATAATCCATTCGACTCTGAATCGTAATGGTGGATCTGCTCTTAAGGGCCCATATTGTGCCAGTAATGATAAATACAATGGCATCGTGAACTGGAATATAGCTCCAGCCTGATCCAAAGAGGATAACAGCTTTATCATACCTAAAACCTGTAGACCCAAAGAGGCTTTAAAGCACTTCTCATATATTATTCCTCTACAGAGGATGGAGGCTGTGTTTAGACTGGAGTGCTTCAGTGTCAGGACTTTCATGGAAACATCTCGATCTGCTCCTGCATTTTCGGCAGTGTTGTAATCAAGACCAAGACCAGAGCGTCTCGAGACTGAGACAAGACCATGTGCGCAGATGGCACCGGGGACGGGGGGGATATGACCCCCTCAGATTCATAGTGACCCCCACACTCAAACATCGCCGGTAAAACGGAGGATTAATGTTCCGTTAGTCAGACTAATTTACACTGAGAGCCCGGCGTCTGTGTGCTACGACTAACGGTGCGTTCCAGTTGTGCTCCAAGTCCGAATTTTAAGCGTGAAGCCATGTTTTGTTGTACGTTTGTGAGGCGCTGGGAGCACTCAACCATGGAGTTACGTTGTTCCGAGGTCCAGGTTTCCAGTGTAGATTGAACACGCCATTAGGCATGACTCTCACTCCACAGGGTCCTAAAGAAGGAACTGCGACTGTGCCTGTTGTGCTGATCTAACCATTGTCTGCTCTGACAGAGTGGGTGATTTCAAAATGAAGAAACAAAACAATCAGAGCGTTTTTTCACAAAACAAACCGGACAGAGTTTGACTACTTGAGCGCTTATTGAGTTGAAATCATTTGCTGACAGCTTGGTCCCCCACCAGTTCAAAAATCCCATCTGTGCCCCTGGTCAGGACCAAGACTTTGAGGGGTCGAGATCAAGTCAAGACCAAGGAAGAGGCAGGACATGGCGGCGGTCAGAGACGCATATTTGCAGCTTCAAAGCGGCGCTTTGGAAACCTGTGGGCGTCTATTCTTTATACTAACATTGTCAAGTGCTGTGTGTCACATATAAACTCTTTGTGGTTTAGGCTGTTTCCTCCCTGACGCACACATCACTTTATAGGAGTGCATGTGAAGGAGGGCAGTGA
This sequence comes from Larimichthys crocea, assembly GCF_000972845.2. Classification (NCBI taxonomy): domain Eukaryota; kingdom Metazoa; phylum Chordata; class Actinopteri; family Sciaenidae; genus Larimichthys; species Larimichthys crocea. The sequence goes on from NC_040030.1 coordinate 16,227,552, forward strand.
CGGGCGACCTTCAAAAAGTTATCTTGGAGAGCAAGACAGATCTCGAGTACTACAACACTGATTTCAGGTTCATTAGCTTCTTCACATTGTTCGTTTTTAAAGGAATAGTTCAGCATGTTGAAGCAAAGTACAAAGATTAGAAAGACTCTTTCCAAAAACTACCAGCACCTGTAAGTCAAGAAATAGTCCAAACATTAAGCTGAGCCCGTCCTCCTGGCTCCAGCATCACAGTAAACACACTAATGAGAGTGGTAACGATCTTGTCGACTCACTTTTAGAGAAAAACTGTATTTCTGTTCACTGAAGCAGAACATCAAGACCGTTGCTTTTTATGTTGTTGCATACAGACAAAGTAGACAATTCACTGCAGTCCATCAAGATCCTCATCGTGTCCTGATGATGTTAGACTAAAGCTCAGGGGACGACTGTGAACTGTCCTGTGGGAAAGCCCGTAGCTGTTATCCAGCATCTGTTTCTTCCGAGCTGGTATTCACCATTCTAGTGCTCCATTTTTAGAAGTGTCATAATGAGTTGACTATTATATAACATGCTGCGTTGAAGGGGAGCGTCACTGCTCGTCACTCTCCCTCTGAGTCTGGCTCTCTGTCCCCTATTACCATAACTTCCTCGCATTTCTTGTGATAATGGGGACAACTTTTCCAGGAAATACAAAGGGCAGTATCAAGGAAAGTGACCTGTGGGGTCAGAACCCGTCCAGAGAGGTGAGGAGGCCGTGCAAGATACTGTAGCAAAAACCTCACATGTAACCGTATTATCAGTTCACAAGGGCAGCGCAGGCAAAGACATGGAGCGTGGGCGCTATATGAAGCCTGGTTGCTCAAACAAGCCACCTGTGACGACACCCACCTGTTAGTCAAAGCGTCCACGCTCTTAATCCTGCATAACTTTAAGCCTTAATATAATGTGAACAGGTGAGTTGTATATAAATTCACCCTCAGTACAGTTGTCATGAACGGGGAAATTAGCTACAGAGACCAAAACTGTTTTTTGTACCAGGCTGTAAACATGTTTATTTCTGCTGTGAAGTTTTGAACATGGGGACTTATGGAGACTGACTCACTTCTGGAGCCAGCCTCAGGTGGACGTTAGAGGAACTGCAGTTTTTGTGCAAAGGCTTCACTTCACAGCCAATCCACATGCACAGTACCAGAACCCTTAACCTGACTGCTGCTGAATGGAATTTAACCATCATTAAAGGTCCAGTGTGTAGGATGTAGTGCCATCTAGCCAAGAGTTTGCTGAACACGTCTCACCTCACCATCCACACTGTCACCATGTATGTAGGAAAACCCACGGTGGGCATGAAACTCTGTCGGGTTCAGTCTAAGGTGTGATTGACTGGTCTGACTGTCTCACTGTCCATCAATGTGAAAGGCAGCATGAACTCCTGGACCACATGAGGCAAACCAGCACAGCTGGCCACGTAGAACTCATGCTGGCCGTGCAGTTGGTTGTGCAATTAGCACTGATGCATCACAGCAAGAAGGTTCTGGGTTGGGGAGTTTGGGGCTAAATTCTGTGTGGACCCAGCCTCCTCATGCAGGTTAATTGGTGACTAAATTGCCCCGTAGGTGTGCATGTGAGTACGAATGGTTGTTTGTCTCCATGTGATGAACAGGTGACTTGTCCAGGAGTGTTGCTGTGGAGAAGAACATCTGGAGCACCAGGAAATTAGATGTATGGATCGATGGATTTGATAATAACCACTTCATGTTATTCAGTGTTATGTGTTTCACCGCAGACATTCGGACTATTTCAAGCAGGAAAAGTTCAGATACATCATATTTAGGCGAGCCAGGTCCAAGGCTGGTATCTGTCTCCAGCGTGCCCACTAACTGACACGTCGTCCGTGTTAGAACCTGCTGTGCTTTTCCCGCGTTGACAAGTCAAAAACGTTGCGCTGTGAAAAGAGTCTCTCACCGGCAGGAGCTTTCAGGTATATCACCGCCGCATCTATTCTCACTGCCACGTTAAAAAGTCAGTTTTCACCACCAAGATGCCGACACCTCGTCTCGTTTGCATGACGCTGAAATCCAGAGGTGTCAAACTGATTTTAGTCCACGGGCTGCAAGTTGATCTCTGGGACGCCGGACCAGCAAAACCATTTAATGATAACCTATAAATAACAACACTGTAAAGTAATGAACCGAGCATTTACAAAGCGGACGGAGATGTCTTAACAAAACTAAGTGCAACAATATGTCACAGTTTTTCTCTCCTCCCACTGCTGTGCCACGAGCGCTGTGCCGAGCCAAGAGGTGACGGATGAATAGCTGAATGGACAGATGGAGGACTGTGCAGTGTAACAACACTTCACATTGTTACTCATCCTCTGCTTTAATTCTGTCTGTTATCTTGGTTTGTTTTTTTGCCTTGTGAAGATAAAACGACGTCGTGTGTGATCCCCCCACGGAGAAACTGAGGTTTTGCAGCATGAATAGCGAGATGATACAGCAAAGACGAAAATAGAACACGAACTAAAAATAGGACGGAAACATTTGAGGTTATGCAAGCTCATGCAGCTGATTCGACTTTTCTCCTGTGAGCACCCACTCAAAAATAATTACCATATTGTGCAAAGAGACAGTAAAATATTAATGCCGGCACTTTTAATGAGTTTATATTACTCAAATGAGTTGAGATTTAACATTTGCTGCCATCCAACATTGGAATATACAAAAAAAGATGCATCCAATATGCTATGATAGGCTGCCGGAGGGAAAAGCAGCAAATATATTGTGAATAAAATCTGATCCGGTTTGAATAAAGTTCTAAAGTTGTGCTTTCGTACAGTAATCAGCGAGGCCCAGCTCAGACTGTCTATCAAACAGGAAGCACGCCGCTCCGGTGGAGTTGTGAATGTCATGTTTGGTGTATAGGTGACATGCAGCATTCAGATGTAAACATACACCCTTAAAAACAAAGTGTATAGACATAGAGGAACTTTTGCAAGGAACCATTTACCTATCAGTTCGTCAAAGAACCTGTTCCTGCGAGGCCGATTTTAAAGAACCTGTAATTAGTGTAACAAAGATTATTAAACATAAAAAAGGGGGTGAATACGCAGACAGAGAGTGTGGGAATGTGACACGTCAAAGTGTCAAATAATAATTATCAATTGGTGAAGTGCCCAGTCTACATGGAACGGTGGACGGTGGTGACAAGGAAGAGTAAGTGAGGCGCGAGCACTGGATTCGCTCCAAGCCTATCCAGAAAGAGACAACGCTTTAATCAGCTACCGAAAACCTGTAGACCCAAAGAGGTTAAAGCACTCCATATATTCCCAACAGAGGATGGAGGCTGTGTTAAGACGGAGTGCTTCATGGGAGAAAAAGTGTCAGGACTTTCTGGAAACTTCAGATCTGCTCGCATTTCGCAGTGTTGTAATCAAGACCAAGACCAGAGTGTCCGAACTGGAGACAGGACCATGTGCGGAGGGCACCAGGGACGGGGGGGAATGACCCCCTCAGATTCATAGTGACCCCCACACCAAACACCGGTAAAACGGAGGATTAATGTTCCGTTAGTCGATAATTACACTGAGAGCCCGGCGTTGTGTGCTACGACTAACGGTGCGTTCCAGTTGTGCTCCAAGTCGAATTTTAAGCGTGAAGCCATTTTTTGTTGATCGTTTGTGAGGCTGGGAGCACTCAACCGGGGAGTTACGTTTTTCCGAGGTCCAAGTTTCCAGTGTAGATGGAACACACCATTAGGCATGACCTCACCCACAGGGTCCTAAAGAAGGAACTGCACCTGTGATCAAACCATTGTCTGAAGAAAAAAACAAATCAGAGCGTTTTCAAAAAACAAACCGACAGAGTTTGACTACTTGAGCGCTTATTGAGTTGAATCAGCACAGCTTGGTCCCCCCCAGTTCAAAAATCCCATCTGTGCCCTTGGTCAAGCCAAGACTTTGAGGGTCGAGATCAGTCAAGACCAAGGAAGAGGCAGGACATGGCGGCGGTCAGAGACGCATATTGCGGCGCGTGGAAACCTGGGGCTCTACTTTATACTGACATTGTCAGTGAGGCTCGCGCTTCAGTGAGCATATGCAGATTTACAGACTGCTTGTGTCAAACATAAACTCTTTGTGGTTTAGGCTGTTGCTCCGACACACACACATCACTTTATGAGTGCATGTGAAGGAGGGCAGGCGAGTCGACGGCAACAAAAAGACCAAGACCTTCAAAAGTTATCTTGGAGAGCAAGACAGATCCGAGTACTACACACTGATTCAGGTTCATAGCTTCTTCACATTGTTTGTTTAAAGGAATAGTTCAGCATGTTGAAGCAAAGTACAAAGATTGAGAAAGACTCTTTCCAAAAACTACCAGCACCGTAAGCAAGAATAGTCCAAACATTAAGCTGAGCCCGTCCTCCTGGCTCCAGCATCACAGTGAACACACTAATGAGAGGGTAACGATCTTGTCGACTACTTTTAGAGAAAAAGTATTCTGTTCACTGAAGCAGAACATCAAGACCGTGCTTTTTATGTTGTGCATACAGACAATAGACAATCACTGCAGTCCATCAAGATCCTCATCGTGTCCTGATGATGTAGACTAAAGCTCAGGGGACGACTGTGAACTGTCCTGTGGGAAAGCCCGAGCTGTTCCAGCATCTGTTTCTTCCGAGCTGGTATTCACCATTCTAGTGCTCCATTTTTAGAAGTGTCATAATGAGTTGACAATATAACATGCGGCGTTGAAGGGGAGCGTCACTGCTCGCACCTCCCTCTGAGTCTGGCTCTCTGTCCCCTATTACCATAACTTCCTCGCATTTCTTGTGATAAGGGGGACAACTTTTCCAGGAAATACAAAGGGCAGTACAAGGAAAGTGACCTGTGGGGTCAGAACCCGTCAGAGAGGTGAGGAGGCCTCAAAAACCTCACATGTAACCGTATTACAGTTCAGCACAGGCAGCGCAGGCAAAGACACGGAGCGTGGGCGCATGGAAGCCTGGTTGCTCAAACAACCACCTGTGACACCACCCACCTGTCAATCAAAGCGTCCGCTCTTAATCTCTATAACTTTAAGCCTTAATATAGGTGAACAGGTGAGTTGTATAAAATTCACCCTCAGTACAGTTGTCATGAACGGGGAATTAGCTACAGAGACCAAAACTGTTTTTTGTACCAGGCTGTAAACTGTTTATTTCTGCTGTGAAGTTTTGAACATGGGGACTTATGGAGACTGACTCCCTTCTGGACCAGCCTCAGGTGGACGTTAGAGAACTGCAACGTTTTTTGGCAAAGGCTTCACTTCACACCAATCCACAGGCACAGTACCAGAACCCTTAACCTGACTGCTGCGAGATGGAATTAACCATCATTAAGGTCCAGTGTGTAGGATGTAGTGCCATCTAGCCAAGATTTTGCTGAACACGTCTCACCTCACCACCACACTGCACCAGTATGTAGGAAAACCCACGGTGGGCATGAAACTCTGTCGGGTTCAGTCTAAGGGTGATTGACTGGTCTGACTGCTACTGTCCATCAATGTGAAAGGCAGCATGAACTCCTGACCACATGAGCAAACAGCACAGCTGGCCACGTAGAACTCATGCTGGCCTGCAGTGGGTTTGCAATTAGCACTGATGCTCACAGCAAGAAGGTTCTGGGTTGGGGAGTTTGGGGCTAAATGTCTGTGTGACCCAGCCTCCCATGCAGGTTAATTGACTAAATTGCCCGTAGTGTGCATGTGAGTACAATGTTGTTTTGTCTCATGTGATGAACAGGTGACTTTCCAGGAGTGTTGCTGGGAGAAGAACATCTGGAGCACCAAAATTAGATTGTAGGGATCGATGGATTTGATAATAACCACTCATGTTATTCAGTGTTATGTGTTCACCGCAGACATTCGGACTATTTCAAGCAGGAAAATTCAGATACATCATATTTAGGCGAGCCAGGTCCAAGGCTGGTATCTGTCTCCGGCGTGCCCTAACTGACAAACGTCGTCCGTGTTAGAACCTGCGTGTGCTTTTCCCGCGTTGACAAGTCAAAAACGTTGCGCTGTGAAAAGAGTCTCCCAGGCAGGAGCTTTCAGGTATACACCATCATATCTCACGCACGTTAAAAAGTCAGTTTCACAACCAAGATGCCGACACCTCGTCTCGTTTGCATGACCTGAAATCCAAGGTGTCAAACTGATTTTAGTCCACGGCTGCAAGTTGACTCTGGGACGCCGGACCAGCAAAACCATTTAATGATAACCTATAAATAACAACACTGTAAAGTAATGAGCATTTACAAAGCGGACGGAGATGTCTAACAAAACTAAGTGCAGTTCACAATATGTCACAGTTTTCTCTCCCCCACTGCGTGCCACAGCGCTGTGCCGAGCCAAAGGTGACGGATGAATAGCGAGATGGACAGATGGAGGAGGTGCAGTGTAACAACACTTCACATTGTTACCCATCCTCTGCTTAATTCTTCTGTTACTTGTTTTTTTTTGCCTTGTGAAGATAAAACGACGCCGTGTGTGATCCCCACGGAGAAACTGAGTTTTGCAGCATGAATAGCGAGATGAACAGCAAAGACGAAAATAGAACACGAACTAAAAATAGGACGGAAACATTTGAGGTTATGCAAGCCATGCAGCTGATTCGACTTTTCTCCTGTGAGCACCCACCAAAAATAATTACCTATTGTGCAAAGAGACAGTAAAATATTAATGCCGGCACTTTTAATGAGTTATATATTACTCAATGAGTTGAGATTTAACATTTGCTGCCATCAAACATTGGATTT
>NC_040030.1:16234333-16252100 GCF_000972845.2 Larimichthys crocea
AGGTTCTTCAAAGCACCAAACGTGCACATTGTGGTTAAAGAACCTCCCAAAGAACCTTAACAGGCACAAAAAAGTTCTTAAGGATAAAAATGTTCTCCAGTGAACTCAAAGTGCTCCAGAACACACAACCAGTTTCTTCGAGTGCACACCCCTTTAAATTAAGGTTCTAACCTAAAGTGGTTCTTCAGGGAACCTTTACCTGTCGGTTCTTTTAAAGAACCGTTGATTCAAAGAATTTGGTGTGATAGTATATTCCAAGAGTTATTCAAGGTGCAGTATTATTGGAATATTTATTCAACCAGTTTTTCATGATAAAAACATTTTTGATTTCATGGAGCATTAGGTGGATCCAACATTGCAAGCAGTTATCGGGGATGTGTGGCAGTTCAGGGGTAAAGACTTCATGATGGTCCAGTTCTTGATGATCCGTTTTCATACTACAAGTGAGCGATTTGTTGTTAGTTACAGCTCGGGGATGTTTTTCTGCTTCAGCAGCCTCGTATGAGGGTGGAACATCGCTGTTACAGCCGTGGAGCATCTGTAACCAGCACAGCTTTCAAGCAATTACACAAGGTTTCAGGATGCAGATTAAATGACATGTAAATCTGAACCACGATTCCCCCGAGACTCAATGCAGCACATACGTGTAATATAGCCGCCGCCCCCCCCCTGAACCGTTGCAGTGGTTTCCTTGAGCGTCTCTGTTTATTCAAGGGTTCATTCCCAGCATGCTTCTGTCGTCAATCAGCTGGTCCCCGCGGGTTCGGCTTTATCTAGTTAAGTTTGCCGCCTCTGGTGGCAGCTGAGTGACTGGGAGCTCAGAGCGCTCTGATTTACCAGCAGACGTGATATTCATGATCTCATCTCAAGTCAATCTATTCCTGACGCTTTTATGGCACACTCTAAAAATACACACACACACACACACACACACACACACACACACACACACACACACGGCTGATCTGTCAGGTGCTAAAACATCCATGAAAAATGACTGGAAATGAATAAATGATCACGCTGCTCGGTTGTCTTCTGAACGTCCGCTCTTCCGTTTGTTTGTCTTCTTGCAGCGTTTTTATGTTCCTGCTTTATCTCTGATGCGTGTTCATGCTTGCGAGATCACAAACAAGACGGTAATTCACTGCCAGCGACAGGAAGAGAATGGATCCACAGTGGTCCTTAGCATGCCTGAGCCATTACATCATGTGTGTGTAGATGTTTGCGTGCATCACAGTTGGAGTTCGTTGAAGTCCTGTTGGTGGTGATGTGGTTGCAGGCTAAGTGATCTCATGGGCTAATCCGTAACTAAATGCTTTTATCGGTATCCCAGTGCAGCGACGCCTGACCGCCTTTCTGTTTCCTAACTGTGTGAAATGACCCAGAAGTATTAACGTAGCAGCTGAATGTTAGGAGAGGAGCTTCAGTACTTCCTTTCTTCTTTAGCAGAGGATACATTCGACCGTCCTTTACTAAAGAAAGGAGAGATGCCGAGCGTGTGAATCTGGACAGACGTGTTGATCTGATGTTCCCTGCGTTTATCAGCCTGTGAACAGATACAGACTCGTCTCATATGAATGAACGACTCTTCATCTCTGCCGAGATGATGCCGGGAGCTGCATTCCACACAGGAGAAACCTTCAGACTTAAACTATAGGAACGTTTACAAGCAAAAACAAATCAATGATTGTGTGTACGTCAAAAATAACCGAATATTCCTCCATTAATTCAGTTCTGATCGTGATATTAAGTCGTATTTTCACCGTTGTGTCCGTGTTATATATCTCAGATGTGCGTTCTGTAGTCCATCTTCTGAACTTTGTAGTTTTACACAGATCACATTGGAAAGCAAGTTCTTGATGCCGGGCTCAGCCTCAGGAGGAGGTTCTTCACATCGAAGGAGCCAGCTGAGCTGGTTCAACTCCGTTAAGATGCCTTCTGGGGCTCTTCGGTTCCTCTCGGAGGAGACCCGGGCAGTCCAGAATCCCTTGGAGGAGACTGCATAGCCCATCTAGTCTGGGGACAACCTCCGGGATCCTCCAGGAGGACGTCTGGAGCTAAACCTGCTGCCACCACGACCTGATCCTGATAGAGGAAGAGGAGAGAAATGATGATGGATGGATGAGATGGATGGACGTCAGTATCATCCCTTGATCCCTTTGTTTTCCATTAAGGTCAAGGAAAGTGATGAGTCTTTTTTTTTTTTGACTATTCGACCAACCTTGGTGTCCCCGAGGTGAGAGGGGCAAACAGGCAAACTTCCCCTTTCCTCTGGTAACGAGCTCCTTAATGGAACACATATATCCACTTGGCAGACAAAAAGGCCAGTTAAATCTGGATTTACTGGTGCTTTTGGACTTACATGTAGTAGCCTGGGGGAACACTTGCAGAGAAAACACAGATCGATTGAAAACCGTAATTAGAATTGGTATTCAAAGGTTTAAGGAGTAAAAGAGTCTCTCAAGCAATTAAAGGTTTGATAGCGTTGACTTAAGTCAAGAAGGAGAGAAGCAAATTTGCTTCTTCCTGTCTATGACTGATGAATGATTAATAGGTCCCTCGCTGGTTGGATGTGGTATCCTTAGTGATCTGTTGAAATAGAAACAGGGAGATAAACAGCACAAAGCAACAGTGTGTGGGAGTGTATTCAAAAAGCGATAGCTGACACCTACTGTCTGCATAAGCAGATTTAACAACAAGCCTGTGTAACTGACAGCATTTATGATGAGGGCGTCTTTTGATCAAACCGCAGCCGCTGATACGTACAATCTGAGATAAATCTGGAGTTTAAGTTTAAAATGTTTGAGTGTGCAAAGATCAGTTCACACAAGAGAGCAGAAGATCAGAGAGCTAATTTATTCATGTATCGTTTAAACGCAGCAGGTCTGTTTAAGACTGAAATCTGTCTCTAGAAAAGTCAGGCAACACAGCTGCACGACGAGCAGAATCGACACTGAGACAAAAGCGAAGAGGAAAGAAAGACGTGCACGACAGTAGATCCTCGCTGAGGATTTCTGAGGAAGTGCACGAGACGAGCCTTCGTGAAAGTCCTTACGGGTCGAACAAACCCGGAGTTTATCAGCGATGAATGCTACTGTAGTTCAAGGAATCATTGTAACTCCTGGTAATAACAGAAACAGAGCAAGAACGACCTAAATTCCAAAACAAGGACAAAAATTTGTGATAATGAGTGGACTGAAGACAGAGTGCAAAACAAATTGACAATTTTACATGTGTTGAATAAAAGATAAAACCAGGATACATGAAGAGGCACCTGTTCTTATGTATGTATTATCTAGTAAGGTGACGTTTGATGGATGGGTGCAGAATTTTGGCTGCTCATGTCACGTATGAAGCTAAAAAGTCGACGTTGTGTCATAGTTGAGGCTTCTGCCTCCTCCAAAGGGAAACAAATTAACTAGTAAATATTTCTGTATTTCAAAGACATAAATCAAGGAAATCAATCAAATCTGAGCAAGTTAACAAAGTCTGTGGGTCGTGGGGTCCGTTGTTGGTTTGTTGGTTTTGTGTAACTGGACATTGCAATTTTTATGCTGATGTCCAGACAACATCCAGAAACAAAGGAAGACGGGTACTCTACCCTCTATGTTTGAACCTGATCAAGCTGATGTATTTGACAAATCTGGCATGCAGGATATTATTTGGCAGTACATGTTAAAAACTGTGTTAGACTGTAGATGTATTAGATTTGTGGTTTCGTGGCTGAGGGTCCGTCAGGTGTCGGTTTCCTGACTCTGGACGTGTATAATCCTGAATGGAAGGCCGGTTGGCACCAGTGTTGGTTTCTTCGTCCTGTCGTGCTGCTGTCCTGTTTGTCGGCGATCAAACGAGACAGTGACGGGCACGGAGCAGGCCGGATGATTGCAGTGCTGAAGTGGATCACGGCTCCTCGGGCAGTTGAACGTGCCTGCTGTTCCCCAAAACCACACCGATCCTCTCCATTTTAACTGTCTCCTGCTTCTGGCATGTCATTACTTTGCCATTTCCTGCTGGCATCTTATTATTTTATTGCATTACAAGAGTAAATATGCTGATGAATTAAAGTAAAAAAAAAAAACAGCTCAGTGCCTTGTCATAGATCTCTGCCGGGATGATATGGATCATATTTATGGAGAAATGTTTCTGGCTGTCTCCAGCCTCAGCTTCTCTTGGACCGTGAGTTCAAGACTCTGGGAGTTTGAGTTTGTATTTACACAGGCTTTTGGAGTGAGTGGTGTCGTGCCAGAACCAGAGCCCCACTGAAGAGCTTTTTTGAAAGACAGACCTGAGCTGGGCTTCTTTTTTGCAGTAGTTATTTGCGCTTGTGCTGTGGCTTGTGCTGTCCTCTCAACCCAGATGACAGAGTCTGCTGCCTTATTAGTAGATAGAGAAGATAGAAGATAGATAGATAGATAGATAGATAGATAGATAGAAGAATAGATAGATAGAGATAGAAAGAGAGAAGATAGATAGAAAGAGATGAAGATAGAAGATAGATACTTTCTTTATTTATCACCACAGGAACTTCACTGTAACAGCAGCAGATAGAAAAACAAAAGTGAAGAGGCCAAAACAAAAACACAATAAACAGACAGAAGTATCTATAACTACACCATAACCACAAAAAACCACAATACCTTCAAAAACACAAAGTACTGAGTGGCCCGGAAACAAAAAAAGATGCATCCAATATGCTATGATAGGCTGCCGGAGGGAAAAGCAGCAAATATATTGTGAATAAAATCTGATCCAGTTTGAATAAAGTTCTAAAGTTGTGCTTTCATACAGTAATCAGCGAGGCCCGGCTCAGACTGTCTATCAAACAGGAAGCACGCCGTCCTGGTGGAGTTGTAAATGTCATGTTTGGTGTATAATGACATGCAGCATTTAGATGTAAACATACACCCTTAAAAACAAAGTTCAAGTTGGTCATAGCGATGCCATAGGGGAACTTTTGCAAGGAACCATTTACCGATCAGTTCGTCAAAGAACCTGTTCCTGCGAGGCCGATTTTAAAGAACCAGTAATCAGTGTAACAAAGAACAAAGATTATTAAACATAAAAAGGTTCTTCAAAGACCAAAAGTGCAACAACTGTGGCTTAAAGAACCTCCTAAAGAACTTTAAACAGCACAAAAAATGTTCTTAAGGATAAAAAAATGTTCTCCAGTGAACTCAAAGTGCTCCAGAACACACAACCAGTTTTTCTTCGAGTGCACACCCTTTAAATTAAAGAGTTCGAACCTAAAGTGGTTCTTCAGGGGAACCTTTTACCTGTCGGTTCTTTAAAGAACCGTTGATTATAAAGAATTTGGTGTGGATAGTATATTCCAAGAGTTCATTCAAGGTGCAGTATATATTAATTGGAATTAATTTATTTAACAACCAGTTTTTCATGATAAAAACATTTATGATTTCATGGAGACATTAAGGATGGATCCAACATTGCAAGCAGTTATCGGGGATGTGTGGCAGTATCAGGGGTAAAGACTTCATGATGGTCCAGTTCTTGATGATCCGTTTTCATACTACAAGTGAGCGATTTGTTGTTAGTTACAGCTCGGGGATGTTTTTCTGCTTCAGCAGCCTCGTATAGAGGTGGAACATTCGCTGTTACAGCCGTGGAGCATCTGTAATCCAGCACAGCTTTCAAGCAATTACAAACAAGGTTTCAGGATGCAGATTAAATGACATGTAAATCTGAACCACGATTCCCCCCGAGGACTCAATGCAGCACATACGTGTAAATATGCAGCCGCCGCCCCCCCCCCCTGAACCGTTGCAGTGGTTTCCTTGAAGTCTCTGTTTTATTCAAGGGTTCATTCCCAGCATGCTCTCTGTCGTCAATCAGCTGGTCCCCGCGGGTTCGGCTTTATCTAGTTAAGTTTGCCGCCTCTGGTGGACAGCTGAAAGTGACTGGGAGCTCAGAGCGCTCTGATTTACCAGCAGACGTGAAATATTCATGATCTCATCTCAAGTCAATCTATTCCTGACGCTTTTTATGGCACACTCTAAAAATACACACACACACACACACACACACACACACACACACACACACGGCTGATCTGTCAGGTGCTAAAACATCCATGAAAAATGACTGGAAATGAATAAATGATCACGCTGCTCGCGTTGTCTTCTGAACGTGCGTTGTGTTTGTCTTCTTGCAGCGATGCGTTTTTATGTTCCTGCGTTTATCTCTGATGCGTGTTCATGCTTCGCGAGATCACAAACAAGACGGTAATTCACTGCTCAGCGACAGGAAGGAGAGAATGGATCTCCACAGTGGTGCCATTAGCATGCCTGAGCCATTACATCATGTGTGTGTAGATGTTTGCGTGCATCACAGTTGGAGTTCGTTGAAGTCCTGTTGGTGGTGATGTGGTTGCAGGCTAAGTGATCTCATGGGCTACTCCGTCAACTAAATGCTTCTTATCGGTATCCCAGTGCAGCGACGCCTGACCGCCTTTCTGTTTCCTAACTAACCAGAAGTATTAACGTAGCAGCTGAATGTTAGGAGATGAGCTTCAGTTCAGAAAGGAGACGATGCCGAGCGTGTGAATCTGGACAGACGTGTTGATCTGATGTTCCTCTGCAGGTTTATCAGCCTGTGAACAGACTCACAGACACTCGTCTCTCTATGAAATGAACGAACTCTTCATCTCCTGCAGATGATGACCGCGGAGCTGCGTTCACACATGGAGAAACCTTCAGACTTAAACTATAGAGAACGTTTTAAATATTTACAAGCAAAAACAAATCAATGATTGTGTGTACGTCAAAAATAACCAGAATATTCCTCCATTAATTCAGTTCTGACCGTGATAATTAAGTCGTATTTTCACCGTTGTGTCCATGTTTATATATCTCAGATGTGCGTTCTGTAGTCCATCTTCTGAACTTTGTAGTTTTACCACAGATCACATTGGAAAGCAAAGTTCTTGATGGCCGGGCTCAGCCTCAGAGGAGGAGGTTCTTCACATCGAAAGGAGGTTCAACATCCGGTTAAGATGCCTTCTGGGCGTCTTCTTTCGGAGGTCTTCCGCTCAACTCGGAGGAGACCCCGGGGCAGATCCAGAATCCGCTGGAGGAGACTGCATAGCCCATCTAGTCTGGGAACACCTCGGGATCCTCCAGGAGGACGTCTGGAGCTAAACCTGCTGCCACCACGACCTGATCCCTGATAAGAGGAAGAAAATGGATGGATGGATGGACGTCAGTATCATCCCTTGATCCCTTTGTTTTCCATTAAGGTCAAGGAAAAGTGATGAGGAGGTCTTTTTTTTTTTTTTGACTATTCGACCAAACCTTGAGTGTCCCCGAGGTGAGAGAGGGCAAACAGGGCAAACATTCCCCTTTCCTCTGGTAACGAGCTCCTTAATGGAACTCATATATCCACTGTGGCAGACAAAAAGACCAGTTAACTTCTGGATTTACTGGTGCTTTTGGACTTACATGTATGTAGCCTGGGGGAACACTTGCAGAGAAAAACACAGATCGATTGAAAACCAGTAATTAGAATTGGTATTCAAAGGTTTAAGGAGTAAAAGAGTCTCTCAAGCAATTAAAGGTTGATAGCGTTGACTTAAGTCAAGAAGGAGAAGAAGCAGATTTGCTTCCTCCTGTAAATGACTGACTGAATGAATTAAATAGGTCCCTCGCTGGTTGGATGTGGTATCCTTAGTGATCTGTTGAAATAGAAACAGGGAGATAAACAGCACAAAGCAACAGTGTGTGGGAGTGTATTCAAATTAAGCGATAGCTGAACACCTACATGTCTGCATAAGCAGATTTAACAACAAGCCTGAATGTAACTGACAGCATTTATGATGAGGGCGTCTCTTTGGATCAAACCGCAGCACGCTGATACGTTATAATCTGAGATAAATCTGGAGTTTAGGTTTAAAATGTTTGAGTGTGCAAAGATCAGTTCACACAAGAGAGCAAGAAGATCAGAGAGCTAATTTATTCATGCATCTATTTAACCGCAGAGGTCTGTTAAGACTGAAATCTGTCTCTAAGAAAGTCAGAGCAACACAAGCTGCACGACGAACGCAGAATCGACACTGACAGAAAGCAGAAGAGGAAAGAAAGACGTGCACGACAGTAGATCATCGCTGTGGATTTCTGAGGAAGATTCACGAGACGAGCCTTCGTGAAAGTCCCTTACCGGGTCGATACAACCCTTCATCGAGAGTTTATCAGCGATTGAATGCTACTGTAGTTCAAAGGAATCTATATTGATATAACCCTCGTGTTGTCCTTGGGGTCAAAATAACCCCAAGGACAACACGAGGGTCTAAAGAAGACGGACTAAATTCCAAAACAAAGGACAAAAATTAGTGATAATGAGTTGGACTGAAGACCAGAGCTGTCAAACCGAATTGATTGACAATTTATACTATGTGCTATGAATAAAAGATAAAACCCATGGATACATGAATGAGGCACCCTGTTCTTATGTATGTAATCATAGTAAGGTGACGTTTGGATGGATGAGGTGCAGAATTTTGGCTGCTCATGTCACGTATGAAGCTAAAAAAGTCGACGTTGATGTCATAGTTGAGGCTTCTGCCTCCTCTCAAAAGGGAAACAAATTAACTACGTAGCATATTTCTGTATTTCAAAGCACATAAATCAAGTAAAATACAAACAAACAAAGTCTGCTGGGTCCCGGTGGGGTTTGGTTTGGTTTGGTTTGGTTTAGTTTGGTTTTGGTGTAACTGGACATTGCAAATTTGTTACTGCTGATGTCCAGACAACATCCAGAAACAAAGGATAGACGGGTACCTCTACCCTCTATAGTTTGAACCTGATCAAGCTGATGTATTTGACAAATCTGGCATGCAGGATATATATTTGACAGTACATGTTAAAACTGTGTGTTAGACTGTAGATATATAATGTCATTTGTGGGTTCGTGGCTGAGGGATCAGGTCGTGTCCGGCATGTGACGGGTCAGCGGTGATGTTTCCTGACTCTGGACGTGTATACATCCTGAATGGAAGGCCGGTTGGCACCAGCGTTGGTTTCTGTCGTCCGCTGTCGTCTGCTGCTGTTTGTCGGCAGATCCAAACGAGACAGTGACGGATGCACAGGGAGCAGGCCGGATGATTGCAGTGCTGAAGTGGATCAGCGGCTCCTCGGGCAGGTTGAACTTGCCTGCTGTTCCCCAAACAACACACGATCCTCCATCATTTTAACTGTCTCCTGCTTCTGGCATGTCATTACTTTGCCATTTCCTGCTGGCATCTTATTATTTTATTGCATTACACAGAGTAAATATGGCTGATGAATTAAAGTAAAAAAAAAAACAGCTTCAGTGCTCCTTGTCATAGATCTCTGCCGGGATGATATGGATCATATTTTATGGAGAAAATGTTTTCCGGCTGCTCCGCCTCAGCTCTCTCCTGGACCGTGAGTTCAAAGACCTCTGGGAGTTTGTAGTTTGTATCACAGGCGTTTTGGAGTGAGCTGGTGTCGTGCCAGAACCAGAGCTCCCACTGACGAGAGCTTTTTTTGAAAGACAGACGCTGAGCTGGGCTTCTTGCTGTTGGACCAGTAAGTAATATTTGCTGGCTGTTCTGTGTTGTGCTTCGTCTCTAACTCTCAATGATTCACAGAGTCTGCTGCCAGTTAAAGAAAGATAGATAGATAGATAGATAGATAGATAGATAGATAGATACTTTATTTTATTTATCCCACCACAGGGAAATTCACTTGTAACAGCAGCAAGATAGAAAAACAAAAGTAGAAGAGGCCAAAACAAAAACACAATAAACAGACAGAAATTAAACAGACAGAAGTATCTATAACTACACAAAAAAAACAATAAACCTTCAAAAACAGATAAGTACTGAGTGGCACAAAAAGTGGCATGATATATAAAGAGTATTGTAGTCTAAAAGTGACCATAGTGTAAATAATTTTGCAAAGAAAGTGACCATAACATAAATAGTAATTACAAAAATAAGTAACGAGCTCAGTTTGTTGTTTGACGTTTTGAGGCCTGAGAAATGCTAACAGGGAGCGGAGCCAGTGTCATGCCAGAACCGGAGCCAATGGCCAGTGTCATGCCAGAACCGGAGCCAATGTAACCGGGCTCAGCAGCCTCTATAGACGTAATGGCAATGGAGGAAAAAAGACCGAAGAGGATGTTGAAGGAGGATAGGTTAGTTGACAAGTTGTCGACTCGTTAGTTTTTGATCATAAGTAATGTAATCAGAACAAATACTCGAGTACAGCTGAACATATTACATATTACACTCTGAAACTACGCAGTGTTGCTTTAATTTATAGCACATGACTGGCATCATATTCATATTCATCAAATCACTCAGTGCCCTCTGCCCCTTATGTTTGTTGATGCCTTTAATATTTCACCGGCCTGCAGCTGTTCCACGTATCATCGTGTGTTTTAATAAAACATGCAGAGTGTGTGTTCAGGTCATTTCTGCCATTTTTACAACAGAAATTTACGAAGGATGCTCTCAGCTTGATTTTACTGTTGAATTTTTAATGGGCGTGAGCTTGAATCTTTTTATTATAAGTATATCATAAAGCTCTTTATGGGCCCAAACAGGATAATCAAAGTTAGTGTTGTTCCTCTTTTCATTTATTTGTTTGTTCACTGCTGCTGACGTGTAGACACGATGAATTAAAGACGTCTGTATGTTCCTCTCAGCTATGCACTTCTCTCATTAACATATGTGGAAATATATTATTTCATATATTCATTATTTGCTCTGTTCTATACAGTACTTATGTATTACCCATTGATAGATATATCAGTTATTCTAAGGCGAAATGTTTATTGCTTCATTTCTTGCCCCACAGTGACGAGGTTTGTAATTCAGAGATAGCTCCTCTGTGTTTTCTGTGGTTGCCATGGTCACGTAGTGAGCTGCAGCAGCAAGATGAAAAAAGTTCAACCATCATCACCGAGCACGGCGGAGGCAAAATCACCAGGCATGTTGATCAGAGTCGGCCCCTCCGAGGCTGCCGCTGTTCTTCTTACTTTGGTGCGGTAACCTCCCGGTACGACGCCTCGACCTCGAAGTGAAATCCTGTCAGAGCACAAAAACACGTCTGTGAAGTCATCAACAGGTTACTGAGGGACAGCTGAGCAGACACAGTGCAGCCTGTGGCAAAGCTGCTCGACCCTTTTTTTGGTATTTAGATGTTTTCAGGAAGCTCATCTCGCTCTGAGCGCCCACAACAGCAGCCGTCACTAGATCACACACACACACACACACACACACACACACTGAAAGTGCTCTGCAGCAGCTTTCAGCAAATTGCCTTCGAGAGCTCAAGAGGGATAAATTAGGTGGACAAATTGGCATCGTACGCAGCCCGAAGGCGCCTCGCTGTTGGATCGTTCCGAGCGCCTGTTGATGATTTTGAATTACATCCAAGATGCACTCTGTCTCCGCTAATGCGCCTTAATTTTTTTTTAAATGGGGCCCACAGATTCCTCAGCGACCTGTGTGCGATCTGTGAGTCCAAACGACTGATGATGTTGTCAGGATCAGCATAAACACTGTGTCAGCGTGCTGTCTCGTTGGTTTTATCCATAGCTGTCTCACCGTGGAAGCACTGTTCGGTTCCCCCGGTGCCTTTGTACACTCTGAAATTGAAGTGTCATCCCATTGTGTTTGTAACCTCAAACAGAATATAACATCCCTCTGTGTCTGCTGTTGCTTTATCGTCTCACTGTTGGCCTTCGTCTTGTTTCTGCCCTCCCTGCATTGTCAAACGGGTCAAAACATTTGTGCAGAATTCCTTCTTCTGGTTTCTTGCTCCACCGATTTGGCGAGGGCATCGAACAGACGGCGAGAGGCACCAGAATCCCTTTTTAGCTTCTTTGACCCATCGCTGGCCAATGTGATTGGCACTTGCACATATAGAGGCGTCACGTGTTGTCGCACATGTTCCCACACATCTGCAGCGTGATGCTGACCTCTCCCTCGGCGACTTCTCTTAGCGTGTGCCTTCCTTCATCACGTTGCGGACGCCTTGGCAACAGCAACACCTCGTTCTGTTTGCTTCACGTGTGGTAATGATGCAAATAACTGAACAGGATATGTCGAGTGCATGAGATGATTTGTCTGTTTCACCAAGTTTGCACATTGACTCTGGCTCTATAGTGTCTGCTGTGCTCCCTTCATCCTCTGTACTCCAGACCAACTGACCATCCGCTAAACGCTGCTCGCCTCTCCAGCTTTCCCTTTTTAGCTATAAGCTGTAATAATGGCTGCAAATTTGCTGCCCTGAATTAGTGCTGTCCAGTCCAGTGGACTCCATTTGTCTGCTGAAATGGCAACCAGCTGCAGCTAGCTCATGCTTTTCTGTGCTGGATTCTTTGAGTCTGAAACCTCCACAAATACACTACATTTACATTTGGTCCGGTGGCTGACGCTTCTATCCAAAGCGACTTATAAAAAAGGGAAACAATCACATAGAATCTGTCAAGCTGGGTTTTTGTTCTGTCTCCATGTCTTGTCATTTCCTGTTTTATTCTGAAAGGTAACTCTCCTCTCGTTTCAGGTCACTTGCACTTCCTCATGTGTCACCGGTCTGATTGTCTTCCCTGATTCCCGATTGTGTCCACCTGTTCCACATTACCTCCATGTGTTCATATCGTCTCCCTTTGTCCTGTGCCAGTGTGTTTCGTCCCGCAGCCCTTGACCCAAGTATTTCTTCAAGCCTGTTTTCGCCTCAGCGCGTGATTTTGCTTTGTATCTTTCAAGTTTCAGTTTAGAGTTTTTCTAGTGCTGGATTTTCAGTTCAGCCTTTTGTTTTTCCTCCTTAGGAGTGATTTTTATTTCTTGCCCTCAGATTAGTCTGCCCGTCTTTTGTTTGAACCAGTGTTTTCGTAGTCATAGATAGTTTAAGTTGTACTTCCTCCGACTGGAGCGATTTATTATTTTGTTACCTTCCATAGCCGTTTATTTTGCTCTCCTTAGAGCCGTAGCTTTCACAGCCTGTTTTGTTTCATCACTTTTGTAAGAGGCCTTGCTGCCACTCAATAAAGCCTGCTGTGTTTTGACACCATCTCTGCGCCTGAGTCCTGTGTCCTAGTCTGGTTCCTGACAGAATCAAGGTCCAGTTGTAGAGGGAGACAGATTTATCACGTCCAGCTGTTGGTAGTGTTGTAGAGGAGGTCCTCTCTGAAGAGCTGGAGGTCTTCAGGAGGTCTGTGAAGGTAGAGAGGGACGCCCCTGATCTGTAGGAACTGGTAGGACGTTCCACCAACGGGGAACCAATAGGTCGTTCATTGGAGGAGGTAACATCTGTCTGTATGAGGACGTTCAAGAACCGAGACTGCTTTGTAGAGATTTGAATTTAACGTGGCTGCTGCAGGTCGACAGAGCTCGATGTGACCTTTTGGGTCACCAAGCGTGTTCTGTGTACTTTACATACTTCCTGGTGTAGTGTACTAATTTCAGCAGGGTCTCAGTTTAATTATGGCCTCAGTATTAGAGTTCATACATGTATAAATTCATCCCAGGAGTCTGAGTGTACAAGGCATCACAGCAAATCCGTGTGCTGCACTAATGAGCTCAGTTAGGTCAGGTTGCTCTCGGCTGCATCTGCAGCTGAAGCAAACACTGTTAATAACATCAGGCTGAGAACAAATGGGGCCATTAGGTGGACCACACACTTTACCTGTAAGTAAGGAGCCTCTGGTTTGATGCATCAAAGCAGACGAAGCTTTAAGCTCTACTGTAGACCGACCTTTATTTACCTGATGAGAGATCTGCTCTGTTGCTTCCTGTCCAGGATGTGAAATTTATGGAGCATCCATTGTTGAAGAAATGTCGGGGAAGGGGTTTTAGATGCTTTAATGTCGAGGCACCTGGGCCTGCAGGGAGACGTTAGTCTGAAAGCTAAAAAAATAGGGAGCAGCCTGATTTTAAAAAAGTCGGGATCCACACTCACACATGTGGGATAGCAGGTGGCACCATAAATCTACCTGGTGCTGGAGAAAGATACGCATGACGATAAACAAACTCACCTCCGAGGTACTGCAGAAAACAGGTTACGATTGTGGAAAATGTAAAAGCAGCTTGGAGAGTTTTGATGATGTTACGATGATGTAGCTGCATCTACTGGTCAAACCGGATCTGAGAGACACGTGCAAGCGAGTCCGAGAGCGACGAAAAGAACCCACCAAAATACATTTAGTCACCGCTCTATATAAAGTCAGGCTCAAAGTTATGAGGAGTCATGTTTGTGGTATTTCGGTTTGTCATTTCCTGATAAACCATAAAAAGCTGAGTCATGACTCACCCTGCACTCGGGAGCGTGTACTAAGTTTACATCCAATGAAACGCTTCCTCTCTTCTGACGCCAGCAGAGCGGCGTGCTTCCTGTTTGACTGATTACTGTACGAAAGCACAACTTTCTAACCTAACTCGGCCTCTGCGCAGGAGAATCCCAACAGCAACACTTTTCTTCCTCTTCTACAGGAGCTCATCTGTTGGATCGGACCACACGGGCCACAGACAATCTTAGAAAAACTGGTTCTTGATAAGTGCACCGGAGAACGTTTTTGTCCTTAAGAACCCTTTTTTGCTGTATAAGGTTCTTTAAGCACTTTTGATGCTTTGAAGAACCACTGATTGTTCCTTTCAAAGAGTTCTTTGTTATTCTGATTACTGGTTCTTTAAAAGAACCAAGAGGTAAAATGTTCCTTGCAGGACTGACATAAGTTCCCCTATGGCGTCACCATCTCCAGCTTGAGCCTTTTATTTTTAAGGGTGCACGTGCATCAGTCCATGACCCTGTCACAACTTTTCTCTTTCTTCCTTCCAGTCCTCAGTGTTGCCCGTTTTTTTTTTTTTTCGTGCTTCTAACACGTCAACTTTGAGGACAAAATGTTCTCTTGCTGCCAAATATATTCCACCCACTGACAGGCGCCATGACAACGAGATAACCAGCGTTACTCACCTGTCAGTGGTCATAATGTTATGGCTGATCGGTGTGTGTGTGTGTGTGTGTGTGTGTGTGTGTGTGTGTGTGTAATGAAATCCAGACACAATCATGATGGTCTAGTTTCCTTTTTAGTGTCTTTTAGCTAATTGTTTTGGTTTATACACCTTTAATGTTTGCTACTGAAACAGGCAGGTGTTCTGACGGTCCGATGTGTACCATGCATGTTGTCTTCTCTGTCTCTCTCTGTGTGGGCGTGGCTATCCAATCATCCACCTCCTGCTGCAACCTGCACACCTGTATCTCATCCACTAATCACGACTCTGCAGTATATCTGCCCAGCCTGATCGCCCCGTCACATGTGGTGAACACACGCTGAGGCAGATTCATTTTAGTTTTTTACTGCACTTCAGGTTTTTTCCAAACCACACACGTTATTAAACTTCTCCACGACCTTTTTATGTTTTCAAAACTGGACCGTCACAGTTCACTCCTCGTCTGTATCAACGAAAAATCACTCTCACACCTCCAACTTGTCCAGAACACAGCAGCTCAGCTTCTAACCCCTAAAACACACAGCATGTGGAACGGCTGCATACTCCGCCATCTGCCAACTCACACATGATCCGTTTGTGATGCACTCAGGTGCGTCTACGCCGGACACAGAGCGTCGCGAGATCTTGTGCGTTCTCGCATAATCGCGTGATATTTCCGGCTGTAGTCTCTTTGACTCCTGCGATGACATTCCACGCCGCATCTTTTTTCTGGTGTCCTTATAAAAAGGACGTGAGGTGTCATCAATGATTACACCTGGAAACCTCTGACCTGTTGACTTCAGGTCGGCCCCGCCCATTATGACGTGTTCTTGTAATGAAACTCGATCCGCGGTGAACGCGGAGTATTTTATTTTGTAGCTGATTTCCTTCCCCGCACAATCTGCTCTGTGCTGAATTTATGCACCATGCTCCAGCGTCCATGAACAATAGAAGCTCTGCGTATGAGTTGCGGAGGGCTGCCGGACGCCGCAGTCGATCCGGAGCCGTGACGCAGCGAGGACGGAGACTGTGTGAGCTGACACACTGACTAACATTGCAATGTATCAGCTCCGTCGCCGTGGCGGAGCCATTCCGCATGCAGTGTGTTTTAGGCTTTAGATCCTCGGGCGAGGTCACTTCTGGTTGTTCCAAGGGTCGAGGCTCAAAACTCGACGTGACCTCGCCTTCTCCACGAGGACCCATCCACTCTGCCTGAGGTGACGAGGCTCGCTGAATCAGGGAACTCTTTGAAAATGTAAAACGGAGCTTTTAGAAGTTAACTCGAAGAATCTAATTTACATCTCTACCTCTAAACCAGACCGACCTTTCAGCCTTTCTCTTTGTCCTCGTGTTACCACTGCTCTTTTGTTCTACTATTCTTTTATTTCAAAGCTTTTAAACGTCAAAGAATATGATTTTTTAATTTCTCTTCATCGCTCTGCCTGTTTCTGTGGCATTGAATTTTGTTATTTTGTTGTTGGCTCCGCTGCTCTGTGAACTCGGTTTTTTGCTTTAGAAATAAAGTTACAACCTTCAGACAGGTGGATATTTAGTCTTTGAGCACATCAACCGGCATGAGGTCGCATCTCTGTGTTGAGTGTGTGTGTGTTGGGTGTGGTGTGTGTGTGTGTGTGTGTGTGTTGTGTGTGTTGTGTGTGTGTGGTGTCACAGAAAGGTGTGTTTGTTCTGTCAGAAGCTCTTCACAGGTTCTTCAATCACAGCGGTCTTTTGGAGAGCTCGCAGCACAGGTGTGATGTGGAGAGAGAAAAAAGGCCTGAGGGGGTTATGTGTGTGTTTATGAACTGAATCTCTCTGACTCTCTTTGAAACATGTTCTGTGTGTGTGTGTGTGTGTGTGTGTGTGTGTGTGTGTGTGTGTGTGTGTGTGTGTGTCGCACACACTCCTCATAAATCAATCCCTGCTATGTATAGAAATTTATTAATAACATCTGAATGGACATTTTACACAGTCTGCCTTAGTGTTCGTAATACTCTCGTGTTACAGTTGGATTAGTATCTCACAGCAAAAGAGAGATTTCAAAAATGACTCACAGAAAAAAAATGATGCATGCACTGTGCTACAAACACAGAGGAAATCATCGCCACTGTTACCTGCGACAGTGTCCAATACAAGACATAAACGATACTGGTATTAATCTGAATTTCAAAAACAAAACACTGGCTTTAATAAACAACAAAAAACAGGGTGGGTCTGAATTAAAGGAACGTTGTGTGTTTCTCCGGATGGAAATCAAGTCACTGATTATCCTCATCTTTGCCAATATTAGATAACGGAGGTCGAAGAGTTATGGTAACTGCGTTAACACAGTTGGCCGGCAATTAACTTGGTAGTCCTAAAGGCCCCAAAACTAGTGATTCACAGCAACTCCAACCGTAGACGCCGGATTCAAGCCAAGACCCATTGTGAAGCGAAATAAACACACAGGGTGCCCCAGGGCTCGGTGCAGGCCCCCTTCCCCGCTCTAACCCACCTCTGCATACATCATGCATTGCAGATGACACGCCGCTTCTATCTGCACTCTGCCTCCGAATACCATCACACCATCTACATGGAGAAAGCACACCGCCTCCAGCGAACCTCTCTGAAACTGAACTTTTTAAGCACAGCAACTCCAATCAAGCGGGCGGATCAAGCTTGGGCAGGATCAAGCAGGAGGGAGTGAGAGGGAGGTGGGTAATCAAAGAGGTGTGCTATAACAGGTGTGGTAGAGCCAGAGGGAGAGACTCAGCTCAGGAACAGCGGAGCTGATTGTCTACCTCACTCTTTCTCTTTTTT
>NC_040030.1:16252110-16296430 GCF_000972845.2 Larimichthys crocea
GGTTTTTTGCTTTAGAAATAAAGTTACAACCTTCAGACAGGTGGATATTTAGTCTTTGAGCACATCAACCGGCATGAGGTCGCATCTCTGTGTTGAAGGTGTGTGTGTTTGTGTGTGTGTGTGTGTGTGTGTGTGTGTGTGTGTGTGTGTGTGTGTCACAGAAAGTGTGTTTGTGCTGTCAGAAGCTCTTCACAGGTCTTTCAATCACAGCGGGTCTTTTGGGAGAGCTCGCAGCACAGGTGTGATGTGGAGAGAGAAAAAAGGCCTGAGGGGGTTATGTATGTGTTTATGAACTGAATCTCTCTGACTGTCTTTGAAACATGTTCTGTGTGTGTGTGTGTGTGTGTGTGTGTGTGTGTGTGTGTGTGTGTCGCACACACTCCTCATAAATCAATCCCTGCTATGTATAGAAATATTTATTAATAACATCTGAATGGACAATTTTACACAGTCTGCCTTAGGTTCGTAATACATCTCGTGTTTACAGTTGGATTAGTATCTCACAGCAAAAGAGAGATTTCAAAAATGACTCACAGAAAAAAAATGATGCATGCACTGTAGCTACAAACACAGAGGAAATCATCGCCACTGTTTACCTGCGACAGTGTCCAATACAAAGACATAAACGATACTGGTATTAATCTGAATTTCAAAAAACAAACACTGGCTTTAATAAAACAACAAAAACAGGGTGTGGTCTGAATTAAAGGAACGTTTGTGTGTTTCTCAGGATGGAAATCAAGTCACTGATGATCCTCATCTTTGCCGATATTTAGATAAGGTCGAAGAGTTAGGGTAACTGCCGTTAAAACAGTTGGCCGTGCAATTAACTTGGTAGTCCTAAAGGCCACCAGAACTAGTGATTCACAGCAACTCCAACCGTAACATGCCGGATTCAAGCCAACAACTCCATTGTGAAGCTTGAAATTTAAACCACAGAGGTGCCCCAGGGCTCGGTGCTAGGCCCCCTTCTCTTCGCTCTTTAACCCACCTCTGCATCATATCGCTGCTATGCAGATGACACGCCGCTCTATCTGTCACATCTGCCTGCTCTCTGAATACCTCACACACATATCTACATGGATGAAAGCACACCGCCTCCAGCTGAACCTCTCTGAAACTGAACTTTTTAAGATTCACAGCAACTCCAATCATAGCATGGCGGATTCAAGCTTGGGCAGGCATCAAGCAGGAGAGGAGTGAGAGGGAGGTGGGTAATCACAGAGGTAGCTATAACAGTGTGTAGAGCCAGAGGGAGAGCTCAGGTGAACAGCTGGAGCTGATTGTCTAACCTCACTCTTTCTCTTTTTTAATGCATCATTGTGCTGGACCTCGAGGTGCCACAAACAGAGAAGACAAGCGAGTTGAAGATTTTGTTAATGAGCTGTTTTTGTTTTTTAAGAAACCAGCAGCTCCACACGTCTAACTCTGGATTAATGTTTCATTTCGACCAAATCTTCAGTGGATATCTCTGCAACACAAGACATCTCTTAATGTCTAAATGTCTTAATATTTTACATATGTCAGCTTTAACTCATTAACCGTATTACTTAGAGATCACCAACCCTTGCGTTTCTTTCATTCAGACCACACCCCGTTAACAAAATATGACAATTTTTAACATGCAGTAAATAAAACACTTTGTTAGCTTTGTCAGCTGCTGCACATTCTTCTTCAGCTCATGTCTTTACAGGAGGTTTTCTGTGAGAAAGTCGTCCCATGAAAGTAAAAATTTAAGGTTTTAGACAAAGAAAACTCTCTTGTTCAATTCAGCTGTGGCTTCCACAGAGGTTAGGAAACACTTTTACCAATGCATGAGAAGTTTGACACACGTTTGACACAACAGCTAAATGAATGTTCAAACGAGCCGAGTCTTTGCTGAGCTGAACTGGTACGCCCTCTTTGTCGTGTCTAATTCTGTAACCTCACCTGTTGAACTCTGACTTTATCTATGACAGCTCATCACTCACACATAAATCACAAAGTTACAGCTTCACACGTTGGCCTAAAAATGTATAATTTTGGTCCACAAACTGCTTTTTGCTTAAAAAAAAAAAAGCTTGACCTGTTTAGATAATCTCAACCTGTTAATACTGTCAGTAACAACTCAAAATGACAAATGAAAGTACTGTAGAAGTTCAGTTGGAATGTAGTTAAGTGTTTTTTTTTTTGTTTAGTTTTTTTTTGTTTTTTGGTTGTGAAGACACAAGAGGAAGTAAAAATTGTGGGTTAACCTTTGCTGCAGCCTTCGCACACTCGTCCAGTAACCACTTCATGTAATGGCTTTTAGTCGCTTCTAAGTCGCACCTTCAACATTTCATTTGGACTATCTGCACGTCCATTTTCATCATTTTACCACCCAGAGGCTGTGCATGTGTGTGGTGTGTTTGTTTTCATGTGAGTGTATGGTGGTGGTGGTGGAGGTCTGAGGTGGGGTGGGGTGGGGTCATGGCGATGGTGGTGTCTTCAGGGAATTGGTGGATCCTCCTTGGCTTCCAGTCCCCGCCGCTCCCTGTCCGACCCACTGAACCACAGCAGAGAGAAAGAAGAAGAAATGGTTAGTTCCAAAACTGAAGGTTTATTTAATTTTGAATCCAAATGTATTCATAAGTTAATGGACCAAAACTGACCAGTTACATTGTTACTTTGAAACTAAACAACCTGTCTAAGGACAGAGGGTGTCACTCCCTGTACAGATTGTAAAGCCCTCCGACTTTTGGGCTATACAAATAAAATCTGATTTGATTTGATGTTCAGTTCTGTGAGCGGCCTTGCATAGCTTTGTAAATCTGTTGAACATTGCAGCCCTCAGCAGAGCATTGAATTTAAACCACATCTTGACACCATTTCTGGAAATCGTAAATTATATTTGCACACGTGCTTGTCATCACTGCAACTTCAAAGATCTCATTGTGAAGCTTGAAATTTAAGCTAAAGGGGTGCCCCAGGGATCGGTGCTAGGCCCCCTTTCTCTTCGCTATTTACACCAACTCTGATTATCCACTCGCGTGGCTTCTCGTATCACCGCTATGCAGATGATACTCAGCTCTATCTGTCATTTCAGCCTGCTCTCTGAAGACCTCTTAGACATATCTACATGGAATAATAATAATTTTCTCAAGATCTCAAATTAAGTTGTTGTTAGATTGAGAAAACAAAGTTTCTTGATAACGAAAGTTATTTTGAGAAAATTATCTGAGTAGCTGTTTGTGGAGTGTTTAGCTGTTTTTCCTTGTGGTGACCACCAATGCCCGCAGATGTCGGCAAACTCCACCAAGACTGGAGTCTTAAGGACTGTAACTTCAACCTCTTCAGAAAATATCTTCAACACAGCAGAGAGAGACCGAGCAGGAAGCCGCCGGACAAGAGTAAATGTGGGACTGAAAGGCTGAAAGACAGACGCCGAGCTGGGCTGACTGCTGCTGGACTAGGCAGTGATATCAGCTGCTGCTGGTGACCTGGTTGATGTTTGGCTGTTGGCAAAGTTGGTGTTACACTCTGAAACTGGAGGCGATTGCAAAAATATCTACAGAGCGTTGCTTTAAAATGTGAATCATGTCATGAGTTATGTGAAATTTAAATTTTAGCAGAACTACAAGTATATTTAAACCCAGCATGAACATGTCAGCTATGCGCAGCTTATTGTGCACTAAAAGAGAACCTGTCAGAGCAATTACACACCTGGTCCAGGTGTCATGTCAGATTTTCTCTAAATAGATCGCCGTCAAAGAAACCGTGCTGGCACCTTGTTCCAGTGACCGTACAGATATACACAGTGAAGTATGATGAGATGAAGTCAGCAGATGACCTCAGACTTGGGTGAGACTTCGGTGTACATGTTTCCACGCTTTTCTAGTGATTGAAATATGGAAACCGTTCAATGACTTTATACTAGTTTGAATAATTATTAAGCTGGAAGGCAAAGCTCTTGATTTTCCAGTCCATCTACGTTCCAACCCTCACCTATGGTCATGAGCTTTGGGTAGTGACCAAAAGAAATGAGATTGCAGATACAAGTGGCCGAAATGAGCTTCCTCTGCTAGGTTTTTCACATTCAGCCTTGGAGATGGGGTGAGGAGCTCAGACATCCTGCTCCTCCATCTGATGTGGTTCAACATCTGATTAGGGTGCCTGCCTTTGGCGGTGTTCTGGACACGTCCAACTCTCCTCCAACTGGGAGGAGACCCTAAGGCAGACCCAGAACCCGCTGGAGGGACTTCATAGCTCATCTAGCCTGGGAACGCCTTGGGATCCAGCAGGAGGAGCTGAAATGTCCTGGATAACCCTTGCTGGGGAGATGGACGGCTTGGTGGATGGCTTTGGAACCAGAGGGTGGCCGGTTCAAGTCCAGCATGGACCACAGTGTGAAGGGTGGACTGGTACCGGGAGAGGTGATAGTTCTAACTCCTCCTTTGTATGTACAAAGGTTCTGGCCTTGCTGCAGTGACCCAGGGTTGGATTCCAACCTGTGGCCCTTTGCTGCATGTCATCACCCTCTCAATCCACGCTTTCATGTCACTCTTCAACTATCTCTGACAGCTTGAAAAAGCCAAAAAATCTCTGAATCCCCATCCTCTACCGTTCAATTTAGTCCAACTTCTCTGGACTTTACATCATTTGATTCAGTCGAGTTTTATTAAAGAGGTTAAAAGAGGACAGAGAAGGTAAAGATAATTTCCTCCACTTTGAACCTCCTTTGTTCTTTTTTTAAAAGGTCAGATCTGCCAAGATTTGCTACCAACAGGCTGCCACCAGCACAAGTTTGTGCACGGCGAAATTCAAGTTGAACTCAACAGGGGGAAAAAAAGAAAAGAATCATGTTTGTTCCTTTTTGGACATTTTACTTTGAAATTTGACTTTTAAATTCTGCTGTAGGCCGACGGGGGTTAACACAAGTAAAATCTCCTGTGATGTAAACTGAACCACTTCCTGTCAGAAATGCTCCAAAATTAGATTTTTTCTGAGAGCTGATTGATGATTTTGATCCTCTCTGGTAAGCCCCGAAGCAGGTTGACCGAGCAGGTTACCATGGCAATGGTTTTCATCCGAAGCCAGCCCCCTTCGGGGACTGTAACTGCACGAATAAGAGGTCAACGTTGGCTCTGCGAACGCCGCGCACTAACCTTCTAGTTCTCTGCGATGTGCCTTTCTGTTCAACCGCTCATTCGTTTGACGGAGTGGAAGCGGTCGAAGCTTTCTGCTCTCCCTCGTTTCCTTCGCTTCCTTCCGCTCAATAGCATCAGAACTGGTTCAAAATGACTCCGGGGAATTCGAGAGCATTTTGTTGTTGTTGTTGGTCTTGATTGTGTGTGTGTGTGTGTGTGTGTGTGTGTGTGTGTGTAGTCCTGGCTGAAGACATCAAGTTGGTGAATTATTAATGCTCTCAGACTGTGGTCAGAGGGTCAGTGAAGCTTCCCCAAACACTGCAGAGAAGCCATAAAAGTCTCAAGTGGAGAATAAAACTGCAAGTGTGCGTGTATGTGTTTGTGTGTGTGTTTGTGTGTGTGTGTGTGTGTGTGTGTGTGTGTGTGTATAAGATATGATAATATGTGCAAAAGAAGGCATGTTGCATGTGTTTGTAATTATTTGTTGAATTTAATCTACTAGTTTTTACGTGGGAGTCATTTATGCGCATACATCACGTACTTTCAATACATATGTTGACGTAATTGTGTGTGTTTGATGGTGTGTGACATAACCAGTAGGCCAGGTCGCCTCAGGGTGTGTGTGTGTGTGTGGATCTTTTAAAGAAACACAAATAAGCCATTAGTCTGGATCTTGGACCCTGCTGCTGTAGTCCAGTGCTGCTGCTAATGGCCTCAGATAAGACACAGCTAGTGGTGTGTGTGTGTGTGTGTGTGTGTGTGTGTGTGTTAGTGCTACACCAATGACTCCGGAAACAGCAAGAGAGCTCTTCTAGCTTCCACCTCAGTTGGCAATATCAGAGAAGATGACCTCCCACCAGTGCTGCAACAGTGTGACGGCGAGCGCTACTTCTGCAGCTCGACGCGACGCTCGGTAAAACACTGTGCGGTTTAACTGGGAAGAATTAAGACCAATTAGAAAATAACGATGTGGACTTGCGGTGGAAGAGAACTCTGACTGCCTGCCACCAAAAAGCCAGTTGTTTTTCTGCTTCCTGCTGCTTATCTCACGTCGAGTACACACTAAGAGAGGATAACCAGACTGCCCTAAAATAAGATGCACAGCACCTAAAAGTAGAGCTGGCTGCAGATATACAGGTGTCAGAGTTCATCCTGCACCACCTTTCATAAACAGAAGTAAAGGGAGCTTCAACCAGCTTTAAATGTTCAAATATCCATCAAACAAAAGTGCATTACTTCATATTTCCTACCTAGAATATTTGTGTCTTTTGGTTAGAAGCTATCAGCGTCAGTATTTTTAGGAAAGGATCCATCAGCTGTGAGGAGTCACATCAACCTTCAACACTGTGTAGAAATCTTTTTGTGATTAACGCCTCCCAGTTTCACCAAGCTCTCACCAACCACTAAAAGTCAGTCCCACATTTACTCTTGTCCGGCGGCTTCTTGCTCGCTCACTCTCTCCTTTTCTCTTCTTAGCTTCCTCCGTCAGCGTCCTCTTCACTCTCTGCTCCTCTGCCATTATGTCCATAGAAGCTGCTGAGCCCGGTTACATTGCTTGCTTACCCAGCTCCTGTTCTGGCACGACACCGGCTTTAAACTCTGTTATTTCATGTTAGAAATGTTGCACAATGTACCTTCTTCTATAATGACCAATACTATTAACGCTAGTACTAATACCTAACTGAACAGATTAGTTTTTTGCAGGTCCATAGAAACTTTCTGTGCTGCATTGCCGTACAATTAAAAATCAATTACAGGCTTTAAAATGTGTCTTAAAACTTCCTCTTAAATATTGAATGATATTAAAGCTAGTGATGCTAAATTATATAAATGCAGCTATACAGAATCCTTTCAAGTTAATGCTTTAAGGGGGGAAAAAAAAAACTGGGTTAGTTTGATAGTTGGCGATTGTCGAGCGTTAAGATCACATGATGAAAGGAGCACACATGACTTAAGTCCTCTGCATGGTACAGCTCATTATACATCAGTTGGCCTGATTCTAGATGGTAATGTCATTAGGGTAGCTGAAGAAAATCAGACATGTTCATTAGAGATGGAATAATATTCCCGGGGTCCTTCGCCTCTCATAATGAGCATCACCAGACCTCCTCTGGTTAAAAAAAATAATTATGTCTAGAGTCCAGCGAGTCCGTTACATCCAGCGAGGAATGTTCACCGCGCTTTGTCTCAGTGAAGCTGATGCATGTCATCGCTGATGATAAGGCGTTACATTTGCCCCGAACAGCGATCCATTTCATCTTCTGACCCCTTCAGCTGAATACCAATACGTTTAGCTTTTGACAACTCCACATGAATTTGCATGAATCAGTCCAGCATCTGTTTTGGTGCGCTCTGTTTTTTTAATGAGTGTGGGCTGGAAATTCAAAAATAGAAACAGCTCAGTGAATGTAGCCACCTCTCTGTGAGCTGAGGTGCCTCTGTTGTGGCAATCACAGCTGAACAACTCAAATATACATGAGGGTTATGCAGTATCTTTTGTTATGTAATTGCTTCAGATTCTCTTAATTTGTTTGTTTGAATTTTAGTTGAGAAGTCTTTCTCACACAGTCGTGTCTCAGCTCTTCTCTCAAGTCCTCTAGAGATGGTTGCGTGAAAAGGATCATCACCAAAGAATGTTCAAAAACATCTACACAAAGCAGCCCGTACCTCTATGAGTGGGTGCCAGTGTGCAATGGGTTTCCGTGGGTATGTCAGCATCTCACTCCAGTGGTCTCGCCCCAGACTCTCTGCCTCGTTGCCCACCCTGCACACCCCGATCACTTCATTATGTCCGACCCTGAAAGACAGACAGAACAGCACATGGAGAGTCCGAAATGTTGCGTCAGTTAGTTTACCGTAGCTGAAACTGACAGGCAACTTACTAACCGATCATAGTCCATGACAGCTATGAGCAGGCTGATCTGGTCGATGTTCTCAGGAGGAACATCAAACACGATGGCTTCATTGTACACCGGGTTCAGAGTGTTACGCTTGGTCGATGTCTTCCTCTTCTTTAGCCTCCGGCCATCGCACATCAGGGACACTTTCACGTATGGGTCTGAAGGAAAAAAGTGGCAAGTTCAATAACAACGGCAGAAAACTGTTATATTATTCTGTATGTGACTGCACCCTCTCTCATTGTTAGTCAGCACCCACCCGAAGCTCCAGTGATGTCCATGGCTTTGAGATTTCTGGCTTTGATCATGGTGATGGTGAGCCTTCCAGCCGTGGGGAGATAGCACAATGAGAACATCAGCTCTCCCAGGTCCACGTTGTCCTGCAAGGAAAGACATTTTTTATATTAATTATGTCCAATTCTCCTATTATCAGCATTTTAATTAAACTGTCAAAGTTTCAGACCTCGAACCTGCCACTTTCATCCCACCCACCCATCTTTCTACTATTTCTCCTTCTCCTTTCTATTCTCTCTAAGGTCTCGAGGGAGTCCATCATGCCTGGGTGCTATAGTAGATTCCCCAACAAAGCTTCCCCACAACACAGAAGTTCAAGCTTCACTCACAATCTTTTCGTTTTCTTAATAAATCTCTATACTTCCCATTCTAAGTATCACCACTGGAAATATCCAATAACTCAGTATACTGCATATATGTATAGTATTTGTGTCTAGTTGAGGCATATTCTCTCCAAACCATCTTTACTCTTCTGGGTATCCTGTTTTATAGATGCTTCTTTTTCAATAATGCTCTTTGGGGGGTACTACAGAGGGGTTTTCTAGATACAGTACTAGTGCCACTGGAACAAACTGGCAGCACCAGTTATATCCAGCTCTCATATTGAGTACTACACCTCTTGGCACATTACCAACAACAACAACTGTAGATCTGTGGAATATCTTGGAGCTGCCTGCAGTGACGTGTATAACATAGATGTGTTCTTGCATGTGTGCATCGGATATAAACAACTTGCAGAAACATTGCTCTGTAGTCAGAAACTCCACAGGTTTTAAACTCACCAGTAATGATACACTAGACAAGCTAAAGGAGGGAAAGGTTACCCAGGTCAAGAAAATCTCAGCTAACTGCCAAATCATGTGGTTGGACTTGTAAATGTTAAACTCAATTAAAATGAAGTGATTTATGGTTTAATAAAGATGAAGCAACAATTGAGTCGAATCCCTGAGCATCAATGGGTAGATTCAACAGAAGGCACATTATAATATATTACACAAGTCTTTGCACCTCAGATATGGATCATGTCTATGACACCTCCGGTGGAAAATACATGGAAACCTTTTTAATCACATCTGCAACATGCAGCAACGGCATGACACATCATTAATCAGCACATTTCGTGATACAGGCATGTCACGTCCTTAGCATTTAAATCATATGCATCATGGTTTAGGATGTTCGGACAGAATCTTAGAATCTGCTATTCCGGTTAACTACTCCTGTTTTCCTATGGGAATGTCCTTGGTTTCACACACACACACACATCAAGCCCTTTTCCAAATTAACACATCTGAAAATAACATGAGCTGGTGTAAGAAAGAATGAGTGGTGTGTTTATGAGGCAGGAAACTCTGATTTCTAGTTTTACGCTTTCTCCCACACACCGGGCTGACAGAGCACCCTGTTACAAACATCTTATAAAGGAAGTGAAAAGAACAAAAAGAGAAAAATGCACAAAATTTATCAAAATGAAAATTGGCAGATGTGATTCCAGCTGTTTTAACATCTGCAAATGCAATTTTAAATTTAAACAAACACTCTCTATTGCTACTCTGAATTCTGCTCCTTTATGTTTCCACGGACACAGTTGCCAAGCAGGTTGACACAACTTTTTGATGCGTCTTAATGCATTCTGTCCAAACAGTGATTAATACACAGGGTCTTAATGATTTTTCACTTAGTCTTTGTCAAAATTAACCAATTAGCTAAAAAGCCCAGTTAAAGGTCAGGTGTAGTGGTTATACTACAGAATCATTGTAGACATCAATATGTGTTCCTTCGGACTCTGATTAAGATTAATTGGAGTTTATACGAACACACACACACACACACACATACACGTATACAGTCCTACCTTACCAACAGTGGACTATCATATTATACCAACCAAGTGTGGACTTTGGTTTCTGTCCATTGTAAAAGAACAAAAAGTCGAATATGAAATGGGAAATGTATTTCTTTTGTCTTTTACAGTAATATTACTCCAAATTATTACTGCAAATTTAGTGCTATTTATTTATTTTACAGAATTTGCCAAGCGGGGACTTTCAACAAAATACTGCACTGAAACTATGTATTGTTTTTGTTTACTGCAAAAACTTGTTTCTTTACTTAAACTTCAAACAGTTTCTTTAAAAAGTTCATTAACAATTTACCTTCTAATTTCACTGCAATACAAATCTTATAATCCTTTCCTTTCAACCTTTAAAAAACTTGTAAAAACCTTTCTGTTTCGAGAATGCTTCCCTGCCTAACAAAACTAACAACTACTCTGTGTTCCTTTACACCTTTCTCAGCTTATGTCCTCCTCTGTAAGTCGCTTTGGATAAAAGCGTCTGCTAAATGCAATGTAGTAATAATAAAAGTAATAATCCATATTATTTTTAGTCATTTTAATTAAGAATACATAACGTTGTATAGATACACAAGTGCACACACATTAGGATGTTACTGCTCTGGGTATTGCACTACAAATTTCTGAAAATCAAATTGGACAAGATGAGTTGATTCAGCGCGGATGTCAGTATCTACACACCTGCAAGCATGTAAACACACGTACACACACTTATGTGTGCACACACACACACCACACATAGACGAGCATGACATTGTGATCGGTGATGACGCCATTCATCACACACTCACTGTCAGAACCACTGACACTGCATCATCACTGTTGCTTTGAGCCTCGGGGCGTTAATGATGCACAGCGTATGATGTCTCCAAGGTGTAACACATATGAATTTTGCAGGAATTCACACACTGACATACACAAACAGGCAGGAACTCGCACAAACCGTGGCCTGGCAAACCCTTCAGCTCTCCACAGATAATTTGATACCCTCAACACAACACACACTCCCTCTCTCTCTCAATCAGCACACTTAGGTTTTCAGACTATAGAGTGCCGCTCACTACTCTTATGAGCACTCAAATCAAGCCTGCGGTCAAGATTATGGTCACTTGTGCTCAGCCAATGAAATTAGACCTGTGCTTCTAAGCACCCCAATAAAGCAGAGAGAGAGTGTGGCCAGTCCATCTTCTCCAATTATAATACGAGCACCTTCTCTCCCTCAGGAGTAGCCAGGCTTTGTTTACGAGCCTCTCTTGCTTTATCTTTAATAATAACAGGCTCAGTCTAACTGGATTTCTCTCCTTTTGTTTCTCAGTCTGTTGCCCCCTCTTTTTTGCAGTTCCTTGTAGTACCTTCTCTGCCTTCTCATGTTGTGGAAGGCGGAGAAAATAAAGCTTGCTTCACACAATTAGGAAATGCACTTAAGATGTGAATAAACTTTTACAGCAATGGACTTGCAGGTATTACACTAAGTTAATCATGTTATTCAAGGGGCACTCAAGAATCAGACAGATCAGCCACCCTTCAAATCAAGAAGAATCGTTTTTGTTTGTACAATGATTGACAGAAGAGTGAAACTGGTCCAGATATGAAAAGTCACGCATCACACATGTCACTGTTCCGATTGGTTGTTGTGATCTTTGCATCACATTTACAGAGTTCAATTATCGTCTCCACCTTAATCTGGAGACAGTTTAAACTGTATAAGGTGTGAATGAAAGGCATACCCTTTTATAGTTTTATTAATACTTTACTGAAATACTAGTGTTGGCATAATACCTTTTAAACTTTTAGTTTTTACAAAGATTTTAGTACAACAAACGAACCCACAGCCTCGTGTTTAAATATATGCACCGTGCAGTGGAACAGTTGTGATGTTTTGATATTTTCTGGTTTAATAATGAAGCTGAATAATAAGAGAACTGAAAGTAGAGCAGTATGAGGACAAAAAGCAGGCACGAGATCTTCTTCAGCACGCTCAAACGCTGGAAGATCCCGTTACACAACGGCTAATCAACAGTATAATATATCTGCCTGGTTGAACATAGTGGAAGTAAATAAATCACTGCAGAGGCTGAACTTTAGCTGTATGGATGAATATACTCTGGCAGAATCAGGTTAGGCTACAGGATCCTTCATAACTCTCAGTAAAGAACAGTGAGACACCTACACAAAAACTCTATGTATGGTTCATTTGTAGTATACACAGTATTTACATCCGACTAAATATGTTGCAGCTTTCAAAGCAAATGTTT
This sequence comes from Larimichthys crocea, assembly GCF_000972845.2. Lineage (NCBI taxonomy): Eukaryota > Metazoa > Chordata > Actinopteri > Sciaenidae > Larimichthys > Larimichthys crocea. The sequence continues at coordinate 16,264,517 of NC_040030.1, forward strand.
AAATACTCCAAATTATTTTGTTTTACTGTTTATATACTGAATATAAATTACATTTGCACCAAAGTAGTTAATGAATGTGATGTATAGCAAAACAAAGATTTACTTAATTTCTATAAGTGCTTATCCTTATCAGGACTGCAGGGAGTTGGACATTGGGCAAGAGGCGGGGGACACCCGGTTTGTCTCAGGGTCGACACGTAGAGTTCACGTTTACATTCACACCTATGAGTTTATTTAAAGTCACCAATTAACCTGCAGGTCTTTGGACTTGTAGCTAGAGTTCCCGCTGCAAACTCTACAGAAAGTGACAGTGCTAACCACTGCACAACCATTCACTCGCATTCATAAATTCTATTAATTCAAATTAATGTTTCTGTAATTACTATAAACAAACCAATCCACAATAAGTATTGACCAGTTTCTTCACTTGTTTCAATGTAGAAATGGTGGGAAAATGGTTGTTCACATTGAACATTCCTAAGTATGGATATAAGACTTAGTCGAGAAGATTCATACCACACTTCAGACACTGGTTTGTAAGGATATATTTGAACTTTGAAAGATTACCTTTGTATACTTACTTCATCTGTGTATAGATTCTATGCATGTTTGCCCATGTACTATGTTCAGGATCTCAGCTGACCATAAGCATCTAAAGCATCATATTCCTCACTTGGTGCATCAGGGAGGACAAGAGCTTGTTATGTGGAACCATTTGTCATTGTTGGGAAATAGGAACCTAATTTAGTGAATTAACACACACACACACACACACACACACATACACACATGCACATGCTGACCTCATTTATCAATGCCCTGGTTACAGGCCAAGCAGACTGCAGTCAATAGTATTGACTGACCCTCCAGGAGCTGCAGGTTACAGTGTCTCTGAGCTCTTCATTGTCTTTGTCTCCAAAGAAATCTTGTTGAGGAGAAAGAAAGCAGGAACGTGCATGTGACAACGCAACAGATATCCAAAAGCAGATTTCATCTACTCGAAAGACAAACATCTCGTGACTCTCCAAAATCATTAAATCTGCGCTAAGATAGAGCAAGAAACGAGGGAGCTCTCCACTGGCATATTCAAAATGCCAACATGAACATCTCAGGAAATGATGCATTTAAGTAGTCATTTATTATTGACTGCGCATTGAGTCAAATGGATTATTGGATGGTTCAAACAATGTGAGGACAACGGGGTGAGTCTGCAGAGTATCCTCCAATCATACTGCCTCGTTTTCCCATTAGGTTCCAAAATACATTAACTCTCTATAGACCTGACAAGTTCCCACACTAGTCATTTCTGTTTTTGTTGTATATGTATGGCGTTACGTGTTCGAAATTTTTCAATCAATCAATCAATCAATCTAAGGCATGTCATTACAGCTTTCTGTTGATCAATGCTGCAAAGATTTGCATAGATTTACTTCAATCCCACGAGTAGATCCACATTCAATCCGTTAAAATTAATACATTTTTCTACAAATTTCTGACTTTAGATGCTTGACTAACTAGACCTGTAATTATTGTTTTAGCCCAACAAAAAAAACTTGATTACCCGGTAAGTTCTTTACAAAATCCTGCTGATGTGGCAGTGATGTTGGTATTTCATAATAGCTTTTCTTTGACTAGGACACGACACACTCCTGTGTCGGCAATGGGGATCCAGGGAACTAGGATCCCATTCATGTGAAATAAGTTTTAATTAAGTCTATTTATTAATGCCACAAAGGCATCATGGGACTATAGAGCGAAGGACAAATCCAGCACAAAGTCGAGTAGGATTCTTTCCTGAGCCAGCGGAGGTACGTATGGTTTCCAGAGAGGGAAATTAATTACTGTTTCAGTAATTAATGGTGTGTGGATTGGATTTGAATTCACATGGAAGAGTCTTACTAGGGCAAGCTTAAGGTTATAGTTTATTAGAACTCATCCTAAAAGTGTAAACACTAATCAATGTGTCATAGTAAGAGGGACAAGTTCAGGCACTGCACATTATGTTAGGACTGTGTCCAGTGACTGACCTCGTGATGTAAAGGGTTAACCTCATTTACTTTTCTATAAGCAAGCAGCTCAGAAATATACATCACAGTCCAGTGCATATGGCCAGGGATGCTAGAGGCTCGTTATTCCAGTCTATGCGCATGATTAATGCACACAGACTGGAGACTGGACCAGCACAGGGTCCCTCACTGTAAATCCCAAGGGAGGTAACCTAGTTCTGCTGGGGACGCCGAGAGAGAGCGAGGGGGTAGAGAGAGAGAAGAAACTTTACATTTATACATTTATTAAGACCTCCCTGCAGATGCAAAGTGCTGCGAGAAACCCAAATCAGATTAAAGCGATACAAACCGTTATTGTTCTGTTTTGTATGCTCATATATACTCTGGTCTCATAATGTAACCAAGCTAGGGTCAGAATCACTGAAGTATTTTTTTTTGTTTAGGCATGTAAGGGCACAGTCTATTCACTGGTTTGCATTTATTCTGATAGAGAGCAAAAGTAGAGACGTCATTTTTGTGACTGCAAGAAACAGAACTTGATTTATCGAACTTAAAGGTCCAGTTTGTAGCTTTGAGTGGCACCTAGCAGCAACCAAATGAATACTCTCCCACGCCTCACCCTCTCCTTCCAAGCATGTAGGTAAAACTCCATAAAGTCCAAATCTAGATCAGTGTTTGGTTTGGCTGTTCTGGGCAGTTCAACATGGCATAACCCAATGAAAACACAACAATTCTTATTCTGCTTCTAATTCTCGGATGATTATACACTAATGAAAACATACTAATGGATATTGTATTCCATTCATGCAAAGAAATACACCCAAATCTTACACACTGGACCTTTTTTGAAGCAAAAATACCTCTAACGACATGCACGAAAAGAAAAGCTTACAGACACATGAACCTTGAGGTTAGAGGGAATATTTACAATAAATTTGACTGCACAGTAAAAAGTGTGGTTTTAATGCATGTGATGTAAAGATTATGTATGGGTTCAGTCACATTGCAGAAGTGAATGGGTATATATTCTCACATATATTTTACCAACACTGATTTATTTATTTATTTTTTGTCTGTTGGGTAAATTGATGATTAATTAGAGATTAAATTTAGAAAGTGGACTCTTCAGGTTTGGACACAGAAGACAGGACAGCTACACAGTGGTTCAAGTTGGATGCCTCTGAGGAGCTTCTAACCCATTTATACTGACCTTATTTAGCCGGGGATGCTGTTGGAAGGTGTTAAAACAATATTTGTGAAAGATTATTGTGTGTGTGTGTGTGTGTTATATCCCACCGGGTCTTGGCATGAACGTAGTTAGCGATTCAATAACGGATCAGAACTTGTTGTGTGCTGACCCCACTAACGATCATTTCCTGGCTTTGAACTTAATTGCCTGATGAGGAGCAGCTGTGTTGTCTGTGTTTCAAAGTCTCTCCAAAACAAAATCAGTAATTGAGTAGTGGCCTCACTCAGACAGACATCGAGGGTTTCTTATACGTCTGATTTCTAGATAAAAAGCGGAACGTAACTGTCTCTGACTGCAGAGACGGAGGCTGTTTTCTGCTGGAAAATTCACCGTTATTTTCAATATTTTTTGTCATGTAGCTGTTGTTTGTTCCTATAGGTTCTTAAAATCGAGTGTTCAATCCAACTCTGTTTAAAAAGCTACAAATACCATATATATATTTGGTATTAAAATAAAGAGGAAGTTGTGTTTTTAAAAAACAAAAACAACTCGTGATTGTCAATTTCTTTCTGTTTTTGAGATAGAGCTGTTCTTTCAAGTGAATCGCGACAACATGCTAGAATTCTTCTGCTGTGTGTCTAGAAGGTTAAAATGTAGATGCAATAATAAATATCAGATAGTGTGTACCAAATGTACATTTTAGTTGTTATAACCTAAATAATATAACCTCAGCAACACGCCAGAATTCTTTTCACAAGGACAAATATAGATGTTTTATTCCTCTGTCCGAGCAACAAAGAGAGAGTCCGTGAAACGTTGAGCAAACCGGCCGCCAACAGCGCTGGCTTTGTCTCTTTATGGTAATAGCTGACAGCCACGATATCTCACTGAACCTTGTGTCTTTGCCTTTGACTGGGTTGTCTACCTGAAGTGAGCATCTGCTTATTATGTTCAGGAGTACCCTGTAATAAAAGGATTAGACATCTTTTCCAAGGCTGAGTGCTAAACACATAAGAAGACAGCAAAATGTTCAATTCATTACGTTGTCAGAACAAAATAACAAAAAAAAAGCTAAAGATGGTAATAGTTCTGGGTTCTCAGAGGGAATAAAGATCACCAGCAGGAGCTGAGGAAGAGCTCTGAGAAAATTACAGGTACAAAATAAACACCTCTAAAGAGCTTAAGAGACACATAACTGAAGACAAAAAGACATACTCATACTCGTCTGGAGTTTATATTGTGGTAAATCTATCTGAAGCAGTGCCATCAGCTCTCTCCTGTATACTGCATAACTCCACAAATTTGATTATGGACTAGGGTGCAGGTTTATGTGAACATTTGATATGATGATGATTTCTGTTGAACCTTCTCAAAGTTAAGTACCACTACTGAGAATCTAAACTTCGCCCTGCACACAATGGAGCAATGCTCGAATGAGGTCGACGTGTCTCAGTAGGTGAACGTACCAAAACACTGAAAATCTCCAATTTGGTTAAGAGAGCTTAAAATCAGAGAATGAATTAAAGAGATAGGATTGACCGTATTTCGATCGAATCAGTCATTGCAGCGAATCGACAAAGGGTTGTGCAGCAGTATCAGGGTAGTTTTGTGCTGTGGACCAACCATCAGACACAAACCAAAGGAAACTTCAAGAAGGTCAAATCTGGGGCAACTGGACTTGGTTGGAGATCCGTGTTTAGCCTAGACAGGATTGTTGACCAGGCCATTGTTTTACTTGGTTTGTTAATGCTCGTTGTAGTTGTGACGACTGTTGTCAGAGTCTTTAAGTCACATGAGGTCTGGTGTGGACGAAAGTTGTACAGGTCAACGATCCGGCCTAGGCTAAATACTCGGATCTCCACACCAGTCAGTCAGAACTGAAGAAGTGAAACGTCTTCAGGGATCTACAACCAAGTACAGAAAGATGACCGAGAACCTCCACAGGCTTGTTCATGCAACAGGTAGAGTATCAGAGTTTAGTCCATGACCTCCACCTGGATCACTGGGCGTTACAGGCTGGCTGTGAATGAGTTTGCCCGGTCTGACCAGCGTTACACCGAAAGTTGAACTTGGCTCAACTTCTCCACCACAGGTGGCCGTGTTTTTTTTCAGCAATGCGCAGTATCCTGATCAAATGAATACAAAAACCTGTGTTTTCACCGTAGCACTGGCTTTGGTCTGAAACAGGCCTTTGGGTTTAGTGTATGAGATTGTGTGCCAGTTACTACTGTGTGAATTAATTTCATAACCCTCCATGAAGCTCGAAAGTTAATCAACAACAGCAAGGGAATGCTATTTTAGGTCGGTAAATTCCCTCCGCTCAGAATTGGATATATGGTGTGTACCTGCATATACACTGCTGATAGGATCTAATGATGTTCTGTTTCACTGTGTGCAAGCCTGTTACTGTATACTGTTGACAAAATAGTTCCAAAAGCAAAATAATCACAGTTTTCTCAGAAACTAGAAAAGACAGGGTTTCTATCCCAAACTGGCAATCCTCACTCAACAAGACAGGTGGACCGTGAGGAATTCCCTGGCACGAGAATCTAACTTTCTTTCTGAGCTACTCAGTGCACCGACGCTGTAGACTTATCTAAGTGAATAATGTAAAATAGACAGTGTCGCTGTATCGCTGTCAAACCAACCCCAGTCTTATGTCAATGTAGATCTGGGTCACTACCCCCAAGTGTTTCCCTCCTGCTTTCATTAAACATTAACTGTGTCTAAGTATATTTCGATGTCTCTGCCTCTTGGAACCACGGATGAGTTCCAGTTGGAGGAGAAATGAAATATGTCCATTAATATATCTCCTTCCTTCTGCTGTTGTAGCAGTGTTTTTTGGCTCTTGTTTATTCGGTCAGACTGAGGAAAAGAAATGGGATTTAGGCTGGTGTGGATACTGCCTGGTCTGACAGACCTTCAGTTGCTTGATATTAACAACCTGCTATGATACTGTCAGAAACAAATACAAGGTTATACTAAGAAATATCAGTGGTGTGAATATTAAGAGCAGAAAGTCAGATAAAAATGAATAAAATTTGGTATCTCACCGAGGTTACATATTGTATGTCCCGGCAAAGTTTTGTCTCCCGTGGAAAGTCGGCAAGATCCAGGAAGTTGTCCACCACCACTTGACCAATCAAATCATGGCGAGAGAACCTGTCAAAGTCGTAGACGCTGAAGTGCAGCTTCCGGCTTGACAGTTCGGCGTACGCTACAGGAAAGAGAAAGACCTCGTCGAACACTGGGTTGAGTGTCTTGCGGTGCACCTTGGTCTGGTGCTTGTTTTTGCGGTCAGGCAGCAGGTAGATCTTGACGTAAGGATCGGAGGTCCCTGAGAAGTCCTTGGCGGGAAGGTCCTGGGCCTTGTGGATCTTCACAATCAGTTGCTCAAGGTCAAAGTCAAACTTCAAGACGAAGTTGAGACGGCCACAACTGTCGGAGCGACGGCCATCTTCTGCGTCCACTGAGCGCTGCTTGTAGAGTTCTGGTTTGATTCGGCCCAAACCAGACAGAGACTCCTGGCGCTGGAACTGAGCAGGGTTGAAGTCTGGATTGGACAAGTTCATCTGACGACGGATGGAGTTGTGCCTATAAAATAGTGTAAAATTTGGGCATATAAGATCATTCGAACCACTTAATTGAATACATTCTTTGTGGAGTCACTGTGTTCCCTTAAGCTTGATGTTTTATGTCAACTTCATGATTAAGTATCTCTGAACCCAGAGGTCAAGGTGTCTGTGTGACTGTGTGTGTGTCCATCTGTGTTTAACCTGCCAAGAAACAAAAGTTGGACAGTAGCTTCGGGGATGCATGATGTGTACTGACCGTACAGACGAGGTAGGCTCAGTAATCTGTCTCTGGACCCTGTCCCTGGCCAGAGTGTGGACCTGGTTTTTATCCACCTTGGCCTGGGTCTCCAGCGGGATGTCAGGTGATGTGTGGCTTATCTTTAAGGCCGATTCTGGGACAGGCACAGCCGACGGGGGTCCTGAAGGCTCCTTCACACAGCCATCCTCGCTGTACTCCCTTTCCTCCCCGTCCACCTGCACAGCAGACATCAGTGTTTACAGCGTCAGTCAGTCCTATTGTAGAAATGTTCATTTTGGAAGGAGAGACAGAAGTGACGGTAAAGCAGATCTTTATTTGAGAGACTAATTGTTTGAATATAGCGATCAGAGAGTCAGACTAAATGGAAACTTCCGCTTGTCAATCAAAGTATTTATACTGTCATTAAACAACAAACTGAGCTGTCACACGACAACTGAACACATGTTATTACTGTCGAGTCTGTGTTGATTGGTATTGATATGAAAATGATCATTTCAGGTTGAGTTCATCCGCTCAGCACAGTCCTGCTGATGCTGCACCAACCCCCCGTTTATTTGTTGGTTTAAACCTCCTTTTGTTGTTACAATCAATATTCCAGAAGGAAATAACTTTGTCTTACCAAACACAGCTGGTTTTACGTTGCTTCTGTTCCCCTCACGAGCTGGGACATAACACAGGCCTAATATATTTTATTAAAAGGTGAGCACGAGAACAGTGACAGCCTCTCTTGCTGGTCTTCTGTGCCATCATTAGCTGGTGGTGGAATCAGGAGGAAGCTACAGTTGAACTGGTTCATATTGCCACTGGGACAGCACCCATTAGGAATGCAATGTAGACTCATTTTGTGGTTAATTTAATTTTGTATGAGTCATTAAAATGATTAAAAACTGGAAAATAATTCATTGGCTCATTCAAATATTGTAGCAGTAGGTGCACCGCACGCTGGTCTGCATGTATGTTGCGTCAACTATCTAATAATGGAAATTAAAACATGCTGATCACTTCCTTACCTCGGTCAGGACGGGTTGTTGGTCTCCTCCCAGAAAGTGCGCCCCCTTGAGGACATCTGGGAGGAACCGGCCACTCAGCGGCACCCAGCACAGCTTCCATGAGACAAAGAGGGAGACGCTGAAGAGAGCCAGACCACAGGTGGTCACCAGCAGGGACAACAGGCTCACTGATACATCTAGAAATGGAAGAGGAGGGACGGGAGAGAGAGAAAGAGGGACTCAGTGAACAGGGAACACAGCTTTGCCAGTAGAAAAAAAAAAACGCTGGCACAGTGAAACTCACTCCCCGGAGAGGACAGACTGTTTATTCAAAATGTTAAGAAGAAAGAAAACTATTGCAGTTCCTCACTGCAAGAAAAAGTTGAAATTTATGGTTGCTAAAATGCAAAACAGGATTCACAACTCAAGAATCGTTCGCTGATTTGACAGATTATGAATTCATGCTTTCAGGTTTTCAGAGAGGGAATGGAGAGAAAAAACCTTAAACTGATCAACTTTCCCAGGTCGCTGACTAGTACTAGAGTCATTTTCATATTTGAATGTTTGGACTGTTAAAATCTGAACATGTTCATCGTGCTATCACTGCCTCAGCCTGTCTGCTTTTCCAACATCTATTCCTGCAAACAGTCCAACGCGCTGACTCCCAAACTTATTTTAGACACACAAGATGGCTTGCGCGCATGTATTTTTCACTATATTGTACATGGTTGAATGGGTTCTCATTATTCAGTGTTTAAACATAAAGTGGTGCTCCAGAGTAGAGACGGCAAACGTCTCCATGACTCCACAGAGGCAAAAACCAGATCTGCTCTGTACTTTATTCATTAAACTGCAGATAAGTTTCAGTAAACTTGCATTATTTGCTGTAGTTGTTCATAAATTGCACATTTCCAGATCCAAATGATGCATTTTGTGTCACTAGTAAAAGATCTTTTAGGTGTACAATTCTTGCGATGAGACCATAGACGTATCTTGCAAGTTACAAATAGACTAACTGAGGTTTTTAGACTTTATGTTTGTCTCTTTCCTTCACATTCTCTTTCTCTTTGCTGCTTGTCGTTCTGAATTTTACTCAACAGACAGAAAGTCTCATATTTTTGAGTGTCCTTGTTGATTTGGCTACAATGCTTTGCAGGTTCCACGATCAGTGATACACTGAGTATCCATCATGTTCGATAATGTTGGGGACATTTCAGGAGTATGGGGTATCAGGGTCATCCGTTCCTTTAATGATCACCGTGATAGGTATCCATATTCTCTGCCATGGTTGCCCCTCATCTCCAATCGTGTTTCATGGACAGGATCTCATAGTGCAGCCCAGGTTAGAAGACCCGTGGGACCTTCAGGATAAACTGGGGTTGGGGTCACTGATACGGCGGCTATGGGCTCAGCCTTAGAGATGCAGTGCTGCTGCAACATCATGAGCAAGCTGAGGTGGTTCGTGCATCTAAACAGGAAGTCTCCTGGGTACCTTCCTTTGGAGGTTTTCCGGTCACATCCAATTAGAGAGAGAGCAGAGAACTCTCTGAAGGGATTACATATCCTATGTGGCGGGGAACACCTCAGGATTCTCCTGGAGGGGAAGACCCACGACCCGATTCTGGATAAGCATGAAGACATAGATGGATGGGTGGAACCGCTGTAAGGATGTACATGGCAGCTTCTTCAAGTCATGGTATAGAACATGTAATTACATTACACAGAGCATGTAATTACATGTAATTGTAAATGACACAAGATGAGGAGATTACAGTGTTGAACGGTATCTATAGCAACAACTATTACCGGCTTCTCAACAAAACAGGTGGCTGTGACAAAAAGACAGACAGCCGCTGTGTTCCAGGAACTGAAGGTGAGTTTACAAAGGATCCATTTATGGCCAAAAGTCCCCCGAGATTTGAACTAAACTCTCCTTTCCTGGACTTTTTGTGCCAACCTTACACCCTGCAACAGTAAAACTGTCCCTCTGACATCCTCCAGGACCGCTACCGAGTTCCCCCATCGCCCTTTGTGTTATAAAGTTGTCATGCTAATCTGATTCACTGCCAGTCTGGAGATGGCCTTCGACTCTCCTGGGTATGAACCGTTAAATACTGAATACATGTATAATACAAAAGTTTGCAGCTCAGACTCAGTGTTTTATTTCAAAGTTACAATTTCTTGTTTGGTTTTGGAAAGGCTACAAAAAAAAAGCACCACCCAAACTCCTTTAACTTTCAGCGTCATGCTTACTGCAAAGAAAGCTATAATTCAACGTCATGGCAACAATATTTATGTTCAGTGCAACTCTGGACTCTGGAGAGCTACATACAATAATAAATAATAAATCAAACAAATAAGAAATGTAATCTCTGCCAAAGCTGCACAATACCGGGGCGGTGTTTAGCTCAGTTGGTAGAGCAGCCGCCCATATGCGAAGGGTTCGAATCTTTCCCGCATGTTTCTCTCTCCCCACATTCCTGTCACTCTTCAGCCGTCTCTATCAAAATAAAGTTTGAAAAGGCCAAAAAAAGAATGGGTCCGCCTGTTAGTGACCTGTGCTGTCCCTGAGTTTTTATTGGTTTATAATCACCTGAAAATAAGAATCGTTTTCCTAAAAATGAACACGGGTCCTCTTCCAGTTCGCCATGTTGAACTAGATCTGGACTTTTGCTCTGGACCTTTTTAAAATGGGTGGTAACAGTATTGAATGTTTGTGCTTGTTAAATTCTGGTTATGTTCTTTGCCAAATGAGAATTAAGTAAAGGATTTTCTGCCTTATTGACAGCTTAAGCCTCGATGTAAGCCACTCTCACTAAGTATTAAACACTTTATACTTGTACCTGTTATTCCTTCATGCATATTCACATAAACTCAAGCAGCCACAACACAGACAATTACTCTAATCAAAACCTCTCAGACCTTTTATTTTTTTTTCTAATTATAATTGTCGACTTCCTTTAGAGAGGAGGGAGCTTATTGATTATTGGAGCTCCTGAATCCAATTAACCGCCAACCAGCTGTATGGGGTTTAGGACTCTGTGCCTTGATTGCACCCCACAGGGGGACTTGAAAAGCGGAGACACCCCGTGGCTTTTTGAAAAGGCTCCAACAAAAGGTAATTGAATGAAGCCACACGGTTGTCTGAGCTGTTTTACTCAATTTAAAAGCCAAACTTATCAACGCAGGAGCAACAGTGTTTGTTTTACAACTCAAATATTTGATGGTGGGAGGTGGTTTTTGGACATGAACGAGATCTATGGGAGGAGAACTGACATGATATTATTTTTCATGAAAGAAGTGCGTCGACTGTTTGTGCACATCAAAGCCAGAGCGTGGTGGAACAAGCTGCATGCTCTATCTGTGCCAGCTGAGAACAGAAGCCCTGCACTGTGCCGGGACAAACACTGTGGATCATCCCTCCACTGCTTTCAATTCATCCCAGCTGGTGCAAAGTGCAGAGCTGCACACAAGAAGGCTGGCTGTGTTCTACCTGCCTCGCTTCACAAATCCAAGTGCTGACTACGTGTTAATACTAATGAGCATAGTGCAAATATATTCCCTTAAGATTTATTCATTTAAATTAATAAATGTTTCATACTCATCAACCTGTTTTAGCATCTTTCAGCTCATTGTTTTGGTTTTTGGGCCACTGTACCCTCCATCAAACAGCAGACAGACGAAGTTAGTTCTCTGGAGTTTTGTCGAGTGGATATCAGGAGTTACATTTATCAGGTACAAAGTTATGGATGTGTAAATAAAGACAAGTTCCCAATATCTGCTACATACACAGTGTTTTTAGATTGTTCTACTGCCTATAAATAAATAGAATTCATTAAAAAGTCTAAAAAGGTATGAACCTCATTCAGACACCTCAGAGTGAGTCTGGTGCCATTTCCATTACATTTAAAAGCTGGAGGAACGATGCGGAGCAGCAGTAGCTACAGTCGAGATGTTTAGCTTGAAGTATGAAAGTTTGAAAACTCTCTTGGAAAGCATCAGTTATATCATTAAGAAAAAAAGACAAGAAAGCTGTTTAAAAAAGCTTCTAGTGGACGGGGTGTTCTTCCAAGGCCAAGGAGTGTTTCATCCATTGTTTTGTGGGTTTATGGGTTACATAAAAAAAAGCCCCATTCAGAACTGGCCCGTCCACTGTGTGGGAGCCGGTCCTCGGTGATGAATGAATGTTAGTGGCTCTGTAGCTACTCCAGAAGAGGGCAGTACTCATTCCTGATATGTATTAACTGTTGCCTTTAAGCCTTAATATAATGTGAACAGGTGAGTTGTATATAAATTCACCCTCAGTACAGTTGTCATGAACGGGGAAATTAGCTACAGAGACCAAAACTGTTTTTTGTACCAGGCTGTAAACACGTTTATTTCTGCTGTGAAGTTGGACATTTGGACATGGGGACTTATGGAGACTGACTCACTTCTGGAGCCAGCCTCAGGTGGACGACAGGAGGAACTGCAAGTTTGTTTTTGGCACTCCAGTGTTCAGTACTTCATTTCACGGCCACCGAGGTTGCCACTTGGTCCGAAAACAACATTTCAGAGCCAAAATACAAGAAATTTTTCCAAATCAACCAATAGTTGATCATAACGCTGTGAAAGCAAAACACGTTTCCGGTTTTGAGGCCAGCAGCAGAGGACACACATCAGTGGAAAAGATCAGAGTCTGATTTTTATCGTCCAACAATGTGAATGGATTGTCCTGATTGAAGCCGTGGCTGCAGCGTCTGAAGTGAATCAAGCTTAAAACGCCCAAAGTGAACAGACACACAGATGGCTGCTTTTATTGATTTGGACTAAATCTCTCTTTGATGAGGCGTTGTGTAAATCAACAACCTGCTCCAGGTTGGCTGATCATCAGCAATGCTGCAGGAAAAAAAGCTGATTTGTATCGAACCTCACAATTGGTAGCAGCTGAAGCAGAGGGAGAACCAACGGCGCTATGAAACTTGAACCTCCCCGACGTTTCCTCATGTTTCATTTAGCACGTGTCTATTGGCTCACTTTCACACATGCAGATACACCATCACATTTGTCTTCTGTTGGGGACTCGGAGAGTTTCCAAGCAGGAATAAGGATTTATTCATTAACCTTTTGAATGTGTGTGTATCCATCTGTCTCGTGCATGAGTGCAGTCGTTATTCTGTATTCAGTGTCTACAGATTTAGACCTGTTTAACCCTCGTCACCCAGCTGGGAGAACGTCTTCCTTTTCCCTCAAAATAAAATGTATTTCATACATATTCTTTGGGTTCGGTGCAACTTATCTTTACAGTTATAATGTAGCTTCTGTCTGGTGACAATAAAAATCCTTTAATTGGTTTAAAAATCATGTGAAATCATAAATATCTTGACTCAAAATCATCAAATTTGGAGCATACCTTCAGTATCAAAAGTAGTCAGTGATTGTGGGTGGACATTCGCACATTCCCGACCAACCTGGTTCTTACAGTATCTGAAAAAATATCTGAAAATTGAGAAAATTGTTTTGGAAGCCTGAGGACTTGTAGACTCTGCAAAACCTCAAACAATCTCACAATGCATTTCATTTTCCCCATAGAAAATGTTCCAGAGCATCTATAGGAACCGGAGTCGCCACCTTCATTGTGGGTAAATGAAGGACACCTTACCAGCAGGCCCATCTGGCGGTCCTTCACATTAGATTTTGTATCAAACACTTAATTTTAAAGTAAATTCAGTTAGAAGCACAGGTGCATCCATTATCCATCCATCCATTTTCTGTAACCTCTTATCTTCATCAGGGTCATGGTGGGGCTGGAGCCTATCCCAGATGACTTAGGGCAAGAGGCGGGGTACAACCTGGACAAGTCGCCACCTCATCACATGTCTTTGTCTTTGCTAACCACTGAACCACCATCAAGGATGAAAACATTCATAGACTTGATGCATGGTGACAAGTTGTGTTCCCATTGACAGGAAAGGAATATGTGTCAGCTCATTGATTTCTGAATTATTTAGTGTCCTGTGCCTTTGTTACAACTCTGCCTCCATCATCATCAGGAATGACAGTGACACACTTCTGCTTTTTGCTGTTCAAGGAATGTTTAGTGACAAAAAAAAACACACCAAGCCTCACAACTATCCAAAATCTTTCTAAAACGCTGCATGTTCATCTTTGAAAGACATTTAAGTTTTGATTTTTCACCTTCTTGCATCAAAAAAAGTCCAAAATTCCAAACAGCAAAACTCAAACCAATATTGGACCGGTGCTAAGAATAAATTTAACCCACTGCACGCTACAAGGGGTTAAAATATGTGACTGAATGCAATCACTGAAATCAATTCGAAACTACCGGTCACCAGTTGAGAAAGGTTGCAGTCTTGTAGCAGTGCGTCAAGTCTTCATCAATAACCTGGAAACGGAGATCGACACACTGCTGAATTCAATGACCGGTTACATCCGTAAACCTCAGACGTTGAATTGGATTGGAGGGCTGTGCTATTGATTTTATGAATGTCAGAGAGACACAAGAGAATTTTAGTTAGAACTAGAAGCAACAGGCAGCAATCTGCACGACAATGATGATTATCATGTTGGGCTCCAAGCTGGCTTCAGAATATAAACAGAGAAAGCAGAAACTTGGGATCAGAATGTCATTGGGATAATTCGGAAGATGATTGGAAGATCGTCTGGCCTGGCCTGTGATTACCTCCTCCACCTGCAGGTCATTATCCAATCACCAGTAACCGTCGTTCAACTTTCCAGACTCTGCAACAACATTACAGCCAAACCGAGCACTCTTTGTGTCTTCTTCTTTGCTAACCCTGATCTCTCTGAGCTGAGGATCTCCGCCTGCCACTCACCTGACACCTCCAGCCCTGCTTCGTTATCACTCCCGTCTCTGGGAATCTCCTCACCACCTGACGCCAACCTTTCCCTGAACTGTTCACCCCTCTGGCTTTGTTAATAAACCTCAGTCTCTGATTGTGTTTGCACACTTCTACACAACACCTATAAAGTAACAGTGCTGATGGCAAAGCTGATCTGAAGGAACTCCAGGTGAACTCCAGGAAGAACCATCTCTCTGGAGTTAGGTTTGATTTGGACTTCTGGTCTATAAAGATCATGGAGCTGTAATTCAAAGACTGAAGGAGTCAAAGGATGGTTAACCTTAAAAAAAAGACCATACGTTCAGGTCTAAAATGTAACAAGGGTTCACACGAGGGCTGATGGCTTTAAGGTGGCTGGGTTGATCTCCATTTTATTAAGAGTGGAGTTCTCTCCTGCTACATCCAGGAGTCTTAAAAACAATGGCATACGTAGATTAGATTAATACAGAAGATAGATTCACAGAATTAATACATCTTAAATCAGTGTTTCTAACACCCTGTGAAAAATATCTGTAGATTTTAAGGCGAAAAACTGCTAATGACTGTAAAACATGCTGTGAAATGTGTCTGTGATTAATGATATACAGTAAAAGTAAAACCTTTTTTAAGGGAATGAATACAGAATAAACTGTTTCATTAGAGACTGTTCATTGTACGGTAAAACACCGTAATATTTCATGGCAAAACATTCATTTATGCAGCCTTCATATGATATTTTCATTCAGTCAGTTACACGGAAAAACCGTGTTGGATATGGAATAAAACCCCAAAATCAACAGTATTAACAACCCCTTTACCGTAATTTTACAAAAAGGTTATACCGTAAAATTCTGCTTGTTTTTTTTACGGTTTAAAAGAAACATTTTTCACACTGCATACCTGGACTGATTTGGTTAGAACAAAATTAAACTCCACCAAGCAGAAATTGCTCAGTCCTTGAAAATGTTGCCAGTGTTGTCAAACAGCATTTTTCATTGGAAGTGCTGATTGCAGCGTTGCCAAGAACCACTCATCCGATCGACATCGACTAACACTCAAACTCTAAACTTCAACCCACTGTCAGATTTATCCAAACAATATTTAAAGCTATAAACACAGACTGCAACAGAAAGAGCCTTTGCTTCTTGTGCCTTTTTGTTTTATTGCTGGTTTTATTTTCGTTATTTTTTCGGCGTGGCATCATCTCTGCGGTTGCAAGCATTAGCGGTGATGAGCGAGTACAGAGGTCCCTGTGCCTCTGAAGAAGGTTCATTATTGGCCCATCACACCCTCTGAGTCCCTGAGCAGGGCAGACACCGATCAGAGACACACAACATACTCACAACCATGCCAGTTTATTCCTGTTTACTATCCAACACACCAACGCAGATAATAACCCGCAATTAAACCACAGTACTGGTGTAAACATCACAGTTGAATGGCTGATTCATTGGGACAGCAACTCTCATTATTTCTCCATCCTACACGTAATGTTTCTATTTCCATTTAGGACTATAAATGACAGACGTAGGACACCAGTGGGATGTGAAAGGTCCACCTTTAATGATTTTTAGCCATGCTAACTACGTGGCTCTAGGGATGGCAATTACAGGTTGTTGGCCAGTCGATCTACCTGCCGCTGTGGTCCTGCGGTGGCAGATGTATCCGTTCCATTGTTAACCTTCACCTGTATTATATTTTTGTATTCCATATTTTGCTGTGCTCTGTGTATTTTTAGGAGTGTGACGTGCAATTTGCAACTTTCCCGTCTTGCAGCTTCGACTTGCTAAAAGTGTCCAACCAAGAGATCGGCGGCAAACTTTCCCGTTACGAGAAAATTGACTTGTCAGGAAAGAAAAACTTTAATTTCATGTAACGAGTTGAAGGTTTCTGATCACGTCAGATGCAGGGCAGCAGCTGTATATTTTAATACTCTTTGTCAGACTGTGAACAGCAGCGAGAGCGGCTGGGGTGTAGTCTAGTCTTCTTCTCACTTTTTAAGGCAAACCTTTGAATAGTTGGGTCAACGCAAGTTTTACCAATGATATTCATTAAAGTGTGGAAGTACCACAAACTGCAGTTCCTCTAACGTCCACCTGAGGCTGGCTCCAGAAGTGAGTCAGTCTCCATAAGTCCCCATGTCCAAATGTCCAACTTCACAGCAGAAATAAACATGTTTACAGCCTGGTACAAAAAACACGATTTGTTCCACTAGGTCTGATAACATTTGGTTAGTCTAGAAGAAGCTGCACAATTAAATAATTTTATCTTCATTTAAGTTAGCGCCTCAGCAATGTGTTAGATTGAAGGTAATTTAAGACCTGCTGGACTTCTGCAGCCAGCATCAGGTGGACGTTTGAGTAACTGCAGTTTTTAGCTTCACTTCATATCCACAGAGGTTTGCTGCTTGGTGTTTACCTAATGTAGGAGCCAAAACGTGTCTATAGCTTGAATTGTTGGCTGGCTCCAGAAGAAGTGAGTCAGTCTCCATAAGTCCCCATGTTAAAAACCTCACAGCAGAAATAAACATGTTTACAGCCTGGTACAAAAAACAGTTTTGGTCTCTGTAGCTAATTTCCCCGTTCATGACAACTGTACTGAGGGTGAATTTATATACAACTCACCTGTTCACGTTATATTAAGGCTTAAAGTTATGCAGGATTAAGAGAGTGGACGCTTTGATTGACAGGTGGGTGAATGTTTCAGATGGCTTGTTTGAGCAACCAGGCGTCTGATATTTACAAGATGCTGCAAACAGCAGGTTAATACAGTTATTAAAGACAGAAAGCCTGATTATGACCAATTTATCCTCCAATGCCTGCCACTGTCAGCGAGCGGGCCTCGGGCCACAGACGTCTCATTAAACTGTTTAATGTTACAGCCCTTCCTCTGGGGAGCGCAGCACTGAGTACAGTTCAATAAGCTGCAACAGCCAAGTCAGCAGGGGGTCAATAAAAGAGCAATGCAGAGGTGAAAGGGCATGGGAGTGTTGGTCTGAGGGCGAGCACGGGGATAATGTCCTGGAAATGTCTTTTATCACACGGGAGAGGGGGATTAGAGGAAACATCGCGGATGTGTTGATTCTACATTAAGAGATGAGAAGGAGACGGGAGCCATTAACTTTATTGAGCTGATTGTAGAATACCACCAGAGGCTCAAAGATATCTAAACCTAATATCTCACGTTATGTTGCCTGGCAACAATACCTCGAAAATGCAATCAAGGGTGTAATGAAACCTAAACTATTTCCCCCAACATTTAATCAATTCTTCGTCTTGGAGACTAAGAAATGAAAGTGCTCTGTGCGGTTCAACTTTCCAATGGATCATTGTTCCCGCAACTATGCTTTGTATAAGAATATGAAACCGTCGTGTTTGATTCAGAGGAAGATTTGTTGTCATAATAAATTTAAAAAATAAAGTCTGAGCACGAGAAGGTTCGACAGACCTCCAGGCCTCGTGAAATTAAAGCATCAATCAATTTTAAAATGGATTGCAACCAAGCCAATGTGAAATGAAGCCGATGTGGAAGTGCCAAAAACAAACTGCAGTTCCTCTAACGTCCACTTGAGGCTGGCTCCAGAAGTGAGTCAGTCTCCATAAGTCCCCATGTTCAAAACTTCACAGCAGAAATAAACATGTTTACAGCTTGGTACAAAAAACTGTTTGCAAGATGATCAGATGTCTTCAGGTTTAGATAAGCCACTAGACTTCAGTTTTACTCACATCAGTATATGGACTTCTGTCAGACTGTCTTATATGAAAAGAGACAGTCAGGGAGGATTTTGTATGATATTACAACAATATATATATCGAGTCCATGCTGCAAAGAGAGAGAGACCTCAACTGGCATGAGTGAAAACATGCATTCACTCTTCTCTGTGTGTTTGTCTCACGGGTGGTGGTGAAGGTTACGTTTGGGTGAAACTTCAAATGAGGCCAAGAAATAGGCTTTGAGATTACATCACCAATCTAGCACCCACAGCTGGTGCCATCGTGGAGGTCCGCTGAGGAGCAGGCTGCACTTTCAAAAATAGAGATACAGACGTACAAGTACATTTTTCACAAAGGTACTACACAAACACACACACATGAAGGCCAAGATGAACTATATATATAAATAACCAGGTAGTTCTGTAAAACATTTGAGGATAGCTTCAGCTCAATAAGCTCCTGATCGAGTCAATCAAACTTACAGTTCAACATTCTCACATTGCCCACTTGCCCAGCTCCTGTTCTGGCACGACACTGCCTCTAGTCCCAGTCAGAATCCTGTTAAAAACCTCCCGATGATCCAAAACAACCGAGCTCACTGTCTCATCTCGTCTGACAAAGACAACTCACACTTTGACAAGTAAAAGTGTCTTTTAGTCTAAAATTCTATACATCTTGTTCATAATCTGAAAAATCCATTATGTTTAGAAAGGCTTGAAATCATAAGTTCGTTTATCATTTTAATTGTTCACTCGATTCTTTTATTGTTTCATTAAGCGGAGATCGTGTTACCGCTGATCTCAGCCTGCCGGCCTGAGATCGATTGCTTCTGTCTCCACCGACACACAGACGGAGGAGTGTGTTCCTCATTCATGAGGAGCAGCACAGTGATCGTCTTTCATACATTAAAGATGTGTACGTTCTGTGATCCCTCACTGGCTTCCCCTCCCACAAACAACAAAACGTGTAACCGAGCTGAAAGCTGCAAAAACTTAAAAAGTTTTTAGACACCAACATTGTTTTTTAAGCTTCAACAAACATCAACATCTGATTATTAAAATAAGAACAGAAGCAAATATTCATCGTTAATAGCCGACTGTAGTACCCACTGGGTTTTAATGTAAGATGAATGAGTTGGTTTTGTGTTTCCTGTTTTATTTTGTAGTTCTCTCCCTGTCTGTGTCTTGGATTTCTGCTTCCTGCCTCGTTTTGCCGTCTGTTTTTATTTATTTATATATTTATCCACCTGTCCCTGATAGTTTCACCTGATGTCCTGCATGTGTTTCTCTGTCTGTTGGTTATGTGTCTGCGCTGCGTTTGCATCTGAAGCTTGAAGCATGTTTCACGACATATTTTACGCTTGTTTACTGTGAAAGTTTGGCACATTTTCAGTTTCACAGTTTGAGTCTTGATTTAATTTGCTACGATTTTCACTTGTTTTCTACAGTCTAATTTAATTTGATATCGTTTGTATCTCCTTCTTGTTTCTATAAAGAAAATGTATTTCTATTTTTTACTTATTATAGTTTTATTTTTGAGTTTTCTATTTGTACAAATCTATTTAAACTCAGATTCATCTCATAGGTTTCATTTTAATTTATGTTTACTGTGTCTGCTGTCAGATGCTTGAAGTATCTATCAACCTACCTATCTATCTCATACCTTAAAGGTCCAGTGTGTCAGATTTATTTTCAGAATAAGGCAGACATGGAATATAATATTCATACCTACGTTTTCATGCAGTATAATCACCTAAAAATAAGAATCTTTTTATTTTTGTTACTTTTTCTATCTACAGTGGGAGCGGGTCACCTTGTTTCTGCCTTCCAAGTGTCGTTTGACATCAGGTAGGCGAGGGTGATGTGAGGAGATTGCAATGCAGCGATTACAACACTGGGTGCAACTAAATCCTACACACTGGGACTTTAAATGACAAAGAACTAGTTTGTACATTTGGATCTAGACGTGCACGTCCTGGGTTCATGTGGGCCCTTTTATTAGGAGGAAAGAAGAATTCCTCCTGTTTGAGCAAAACAGTAAAAAAACTTTGAATATCAGAGTCGCTCCCCTTTCGACTCGGATGGTTGTTTGTTGTAGATCAAACTGTGTGTGTGTGTGTGTGTGTGTGTGTGTGTGTGTGTGTGCAGTCTAATACAAGAGGAAGTGGGTCACAGCTCCTCAGGGGAAACCACGATGGTAGCTTGAACTTCCTCTTCATCATACATGTTTAATGATGGATTGTAACATGTTTAAAGGCAGCGGAGCAGCCGCAAACACACACCCTTCAACATGCATGTGCTGTAAACACACACACACACACACACACACACACACAGAGGAGAGAAATGGAATCACAAACTGTTCGTATGATGTAGATCATGCCTGCATGGTAAATGATGTAATAGTCTACATGCTCTGATATGTATGCACGTCATACGATAACCACACACACACACACACACACACACACACACACACTGTACTGAACATTTCCTCACAGAGCAGCAGAAGAAGAACTCTAATATTCATTTCCAGGCGTCCCCAAAGTAACATTCCTCTAATGTTCCTGGTGATTTTTGCAGTGTAACATCTGAACCGTCTAACAATGTAATCACGGACGGAGCCTTTTTAAATGTTCAAAGTGTCTCAGAATCTTCAGATCAAAAACATAAAAGCCAAATATTGGAGACGTTTACAGCCAAGCAACCAATCCCAGACCGGGAATCTGACATGAAACCGGATTAGATCAGTGCTGGGTGGACGAGTGTCGGGTGGGGCTTTTCTCTGTCCACTGTCTGTCAGAGAAAAGAGAAACCAACACTCAGAACAGTTCAGTCTGTTCACGGTGGATATATATATATATTATATATATATATATATATATTATCTATATATATATATATATTATATATTATTATTATATATATGGAAGCAACAAGTTCACAGATCTCATCTCTTCTTGCATTTTAGTGCTGCTGGGAACACTTAACAGGACAGACTGAGCACACACACACACACACACACACACACACACACACACACACACACACACACCTTTAATGCATGCAGACGTCAGGAGTAACACGCAGTGCTTAAATTTGGTTTGTCTTTCTCTTTAAACGCAGTTTGGAAGTTCAGGTGAAGGAAACGTTTCTAAAAGAAATCTGAATTTTTATCTCAGATCTCAGACTCCCAGTTTACTTCACACACAAAGCAGAGAGCGCAGCCTGACCTGAGTCCGTGTAACGCGGTCTGGCCAAGTCCCTGAAGTAGTAAATGAAATCCAGGCAGTTGTCGTCCTGCACCTCTCCCTTGGAGCACAGGTCGGACAGCAGTTCCAGCGCCTTTCGACAAATCTCATCCTCTCGTTCTGCAGGCATTGCCCTCCAGCATCCTTCTGACTTGTCGGCCACTCCGGCTGATCCTCCACCAGCTCTGTCTCACACACACACGCGCGTAAAGACGCACGAAGACGCACGGGTTACACCCCTGGATAGGTCCGGCGCGCTCGACGTGTCCGCGAAAATCCGAAGAAATCCGAGTGAAGTTGAGTTCAGGTGGATTTGAAGTGAAAGCTGCAGGTTTGAGCTGATTAAGGAGAAGTTTTGTTGACGCTCCTCTCCTCTCCTTCTCCTTTCTTTCTCTCTTTCTTTATTCCTCCTGCTGAATCACTCCTCAGCCTCCAGGCTTCAGCAGCAGCTCCAGTCAAGGTCTCTGAATGAATGCTCGGCTTTCACTGCGCTCAATTATTCCTCAATGCGCCGGGATGCAGAGAGACAGAGAGGAAGCTCTGCCTCCATCAAGCTCCCCTCCCCTCCTCCTCCACCACCACCTCCACCCTGCTATCCAAGCAGCAGTCTGCACGCACCTCCACAGGAGAAGCCAGCAGAGACCTCTGTGTTCAAATGTCATGCAGCCTCTCTGTGCTGCGCCTCCTCTGTCTAATGAGTGGAAGTCAGATCCAGCAGGTGAACACAGGAGTGATGAAGTCCTGATGTTTGAACAGAGCACACCTGAGAGGAGCCACGAGCACGAGCCTGACCTTTACCGATGGAAGTAATGAAACGGCGGATAAATGTCACATTAAAGCCTCAGGAGGAAGTAATGAAGGTGTGTGTGTGTGTGTGTGTGTGTGTGTGTGTGTGTGTGTGTGTGTCTCCAGGCAACATAAAAATAACTTCACTTCTGCTTCTACGTGTGTAAACATGCTGCGTAGTTAATTAGTTTCACTTTTGTCTGTTTTTACGACGGGGTATTTTATTTTGAAAATCCACCGGATTCTCTCCAACAAATGTTGATTCAGCCAGATTTATTTTTTTTTGGTCCATGTCTAAACATAAATACATTGACATGTGATTTTGTTGTTGCCATAAAGCAGCAATGCTTGTGGATCTGTGGTCTTTACATATTTATATTGTCCTGTAAGATTCAGTCACTTTCATAGAGTTGGCTTCTTTATTCTATAAAATATCTACAATAAATATTAACCGTAGAATCAAATCAATCGGTATCGAATATCGAATCGGTCTGTAATAAAAGTTTTTGAATCCTATCGTAACCTCCGTATCGAATCGAATCGTTCATCACAGCGAGATGTGCAACCCTACAAATAACTACAAGAAGTTTCTGCTGCTGATCTCACAGCAGGAACTGAGTCAGGTCCCTCAGACTTCATCTAAAGCTGAACTCGTTAATATTCATATATTAAAAACAGCAGTTAACATTAAAACTGACTCCCTGTGTCTCGCCCCTAAATTAATGCCAAAAAAAAAGAGTTCTTTAAGTCTTTTGATTCTTTGAAGAACGTTTTTATGTTCAATAATCTTTGTTTCTCTTGAAGTCGACTCTTTGCAGCAGCTGCTTCTTTAAAGAACTGAAAAAGGTTCCTCAGTGCCATCACCACGGAGAACCACCTATGGCTCTGACTCAAAGGCTGTGTCCGAAATCACTCCCTAACCACTATGTAGTGCACTATATAGTGACCACGCCATTTTGTAGTGGTGTCCGAATGTTTAGTGTCCACTATATAGTCACTGCATGTATCCCACAATTCACCGCGAAATGTAGTGAACATCCGATGGTCACTAACCGAAGCAAGATATCCCATCATGCATTGCCAGAAGTTCTCTGGGCGCGGAAAGGAAATAAATTGAAATAAAAAAGTAAATAAAAAGTAAATAATTGAATTATTGATAAAACACAAACAGCCAGACTGACAGTAGATGGCATTTCTACAGCGCTACATGAGTTTTCTAAAATAACGGTGTATGTTTTTTTCGGCGGATGGATGAGAGGATGAGAGATGCGAAACAAATTCATGAGTTGTGGAGCAGTACACGTCACGAGGCCAGTTTATTCTATTGTTTATTTTACTACACATTTTAAAACAAGGCAATTTAAATGGCTTTCTACATTCATAAAAAAAAGTGTAAAACGAACAGCATATAATTAAACATTCCAGTAGATTACACTGTAACGTTCTGTTACTAAACAGCCAAGAGAATAAAATATAAAACTATGCTTAAATAGAAAACAAAACACGAAAATAAAACATACAGGACAGTAATCAAAAGACTCTAATTTAATAAAAATGCAGA
The DNA here is from genome assembly GCF_000972845.2 of Larimichthys crocea. Taxonomy (NCBI): domain Eukaryota; kingdom Metazoa; phylum Chordata; class Actinopteri; family Sciaenidae; genus Larimichthys; species Larimichthys crocea. The sequence goes on from NC_040030.1 coordinate 16,288,687, forward strand.
AGTAAATGGACAAGTATTATGTGAGACGACGTTAATGTGGTACGTTTTAATTGTGCGACAGCAATGACGTAATTACCGGCGCCAAGAGAAGTGTCCGAACATTTTTTCTGTTGAGCTCACTATATAGTCCACTACATTTATTTCCCTATGTAGGGAGTGAGTGAGTGATTTCGGACACAGCCAAAGCTTCTTTACTTTGAGTTCTCTAGAGAACCTTTGGATAACTCAGTGCCAAAAGAGTTCTTTAGGTCACAGTTGCTGCACTTTTGGTATTCGAAGAACCTTTTTATGTCCAACATTTCTATGGAAACTGATTACTGCTTCTTTGAAGAACTGAAAAAAGTTCCCCTATGGCATCACCATGGAGAACCACTTCAGGCTCTAACCTTAACCTTTATTTTTAAGTGACTTCTTTCACATTATCAAGTTTTTATGTCTTTCGACACACTGTCGATTGAAAACCAGCAGCTGTGTGTTCTCTGCATGAACTTCAGACTGAAGTGATTTTATTGGACATGGATTATCTCATCAGTGATGTCATTCTAAGAGCACAGAGAGGTCAAACGCCGCCGTCAGATCAGTCGCAGTCACACAGAGCGGCGCTTCGGGGATACAGCTGACACCGGCAGCGAGATTCACCGACGTAATTCTCATCTCAGGCCCGTATGGGTCAAACTAAAGGGTCAGAGGTGAGTGCTGCTCCACTCCAGGTAACCATGACAACCACATGAAGTACGAGCTTTTAAATCACGGGACGGGAGTGAACGTCTCGTAATGTTTCAGGTCCTTGAGGTGTCAGATGGGCACTGACCCAAGGTCGGCGTTTTGATTCAGTCCTGAGCCGATTAAGATTTTCATCACAGTGTTTGGACTTTTACCAAACCAAGTGTTACAAACTGCACTCAAGGCTGGCTCCAGAAGTGAGTCAGTCTCCATAAGTCCCCATGTCCAAATGTCCAACTTCACAGCAGAAATAAACATGTTTACAGCCTGGTACAAAAAACAGTTTTGGTCTCTGTAGCTAATTTCCCCGTTCATGACAACTGTACTGAGGGTGAATTTATATACAACTCACCTGTTCACATTATATTAAGGCTTAAAGTTATGCAGGATGCTGTGGGACTGACTTTTAGTGGTTGGTGAGAGCTTGGTGAAATAAAAGGCTGAAAGACAGACGCCGAGCTGGGCTAAGTAAACTGCTGACAGCTGTAGCTGCTGTTACTCATTCCGTCAGCTTGGCGGGGAGCTCAGAGCGACGGGTACCCGTCGCTCTGAGCTCCCCGCCAAGCGTGACGAACTGAGTGTTTGTACCAACAGCGTTATGGACTACCAGGAAGAAGAAGAGGAGGTAACCAGCTCACAGCTTCTATGGACATAATGGCAAGGAGAAGAGAGTAAGACGCTGAGAGGAAGCTAAGAAAAAAAAGTGAGCGACAAGAACCGCCCGGACGTAATGTGGGACTCTTTTAGTGGTTTGAATAAAAGGCTGAAGCCGATCTTTGTTGTCTCTCTGCTTCACTCGGAGCTCAGCATTATTCTTTAAATCCAATCCGATGTTTGAACGCAGCAGATCGCCGTGAGTGAATCACACATCCTGAAATTAAGATAGAAAGACAAGACAGCCGCCGCTACCATTCACAGCTACGACCAGGGGGCTGCGACCCTGGTGCTAATGTTACAGAACACACACAAACTTTTGAAACGGACCACACCTTTGGCTGCCTGAACTGGATCCAGTTGTTGGTAATAATAGCATCAGTGAAACACGACTTCGGCATCTGTCTTTAGCAGATCCACTAAAGATTCATCAGAGGAGGCGACGTGAGATGAAGTAACGAGGAAACGAAACTGTTGGGGGTCATGAAGACACACGCACACACACACACACACACACACACACACACACACCACCAACACACACACAACAACACACACACAGACATAATGTGCAATAAAACTGTTCTTCCACTGAGTGAAGATGGCCGGGTGATGTATTCGGGTCAGCTTTAGTGGTCAGCAGGTCCAAAAATGAGATCATCATCAAAAGGGAAGTGTGGTGTGTTGTGTGTGTGTGTGTGTGTGTGTGTGTGTGTGTGTGTGTGTGGGAGTGTGTGGGTGCCTCTGCCCTTGTGTTTATTTGTATCTTTGTACACATGTGCATATTTATTTCTTCATTTCCAAGTGTGTGTGTGTGTGTGTCTCACAGACTTTGCATTCATGTGTGCACACATCGTTGTGTCTTTTGGATGTGGGTGAGTTTGATTTAACATTATTTGGGAGGAAGGATCCAGGCTCGCAGCCAGCCCAGCTGGCCTGGAGGAACAGAGGGCATCTGTTCAGCCTCCACACCGGTCGCTCCGCTCTTAAAAAAAACAGGATCAACATTTAAAAACTCCTGACTGAGGTTAAAGAGCTAATCGCTACAATTTTCTCTACACCACGGCTCAAAATATTTTTTAAAAACCCTAAATCACCCGCATCAGATATATTATGATTTCCAAGACTTCATGATTACTTTATGAAATATGGAGATTTCTGTTTCTTTGATTGCATTGAAGGCCGTTCATTGCGCAAAAACCCAACCACTTCAGACCCGTCGCCTTGACTTCCCACCTGAGACCATAGAGAGTCATTTTGAACCAGGTGCGCCCAGATCTGGACCCCCGACAATTCGCCTACCAACCAGGCATTGGTACAGTCACCTACCTACATCCATCACTGCTAAGCAGGAAGCTAAAAGGGGCTGGACCACCTGGCTGTGGTCAGTCACCTCTACCTTCGTGAAGGTAGAGAGGGACGCCCCTGATCTGTAGGAGCTGGTAGGACGTTCCACCAACGGGGAACAACAGACAGAAAAGTTTGGATTGTCCTGAGTGTACGGGTGGCAGAACCAGGAGGAGGTAACATCTGTCTGTATGAGGGTCATCAACGATGGAACAATCGGGGAACATGTCCCGACAACAGTTATATAGTTCAGGAAACGTAACCGGATCAGTCTCTCATGATGGTGGTCAGTGCCTTGAGGGTAGTTCAAGTTCAAGACAATCACGTCCATACCTGCCTCAACACAGCAGACTCACAAAACTCAGACCAAGCCGTCAAACTAATCAAACATGAATCCAGATCATGTTTCTCTCAACATTTGTAACCAGGCATTTTGTCCTTGACTGAAGTCAAAACCAAGCACAGCCCACACATGACTTTGTGGTAGTGGCAGGTGAGCAATTCAAGCGCCTATTTGTGTGACGCATTGCAAGGAAATTAACACTGGAGCCCGAGCGCCCATTAAGACTGTAACTGTTTGGAGGATTTATCGAGCATGCCGGGACACCTGATTAAACAAGGTCATCCCTGAAGTAAATGGATGGCATGAGCGATGTGGTTTAGTCTGATTTTGCCTCAGTATTAAGATTCCTGCTGAGACATTTAATAGAGGTGGACAGAATACTATCAGTGGTGCTTGAATAATTGAGAAATCCCATTTAAAAGAAGGACAATAATGTCCACAGTAGTCCACAGTAGTCCTGCTGTGGACAGGTTATCTTTCATTCCAAAGGCATTTAACAATCCACAGCTCTCGCCCCTTTAACATGGATAAGTAATACCTGATACCATGACTTCATCCAGTGCCATCTACCCACTCTCATGACATTTCAGATCCATACACTCCCTCCTGCCCTGGTAATTCGTCTCTCCTGACCTTCCTCGCAAATCACCTGCTTCCCATTTCCATAATCAGCCATGATATATAGATGCAGACAGATCCGTCTCCGTATCAGACTGTGATTCAACTCATAAGGTTCAACCAGAATCTGAGGAAACAGACAGGCCTTCTTGAATGTCCTCACACTGGTGAGCCTTCTTGACAAAGGACTGAGGTCCAAGAAATGTCTTCAGAGATGTGGACACCCAGAAACTTGAAGTTGGAGACATGCTCAATCTCTGATAAGAGTGTGCCACCATTGGTCCACAATGGAGTCCTTGATCTTCTTGGTGTTGATGGCCAGGTCGCTGATGAGGCCAATCACTGTTGTGTCATCTGTGAACTTGATGATGGTGTTGGAACCTTGCCACTATACTGTATCCTGACCTTGACTCATTCCCTGTCAGCCTGTCCAGTTTGCATCCACTTTAAAGTTTCTGTTTGAATCATCAAGTTTGTAGCGATGAATAAAAACCTCAGCGATCATTTCTGCACCTTAAAGGAAGAGTTTGAGGTTTTCTTTGGAAATATGCTTGTTTGCTCTCTGGTGGGGAGTTAAATGAGATTTACTACCACTGTCTTATCTGTCTGTTGCCATTTAACCTTCGCTCATTGCCTGGCAACTGTTCTCAGCCAAGAAATAGCCACAGCAAACGTACATTTCTGGTTTTCCCTCTGATGTCCTCCGGTGGAGTCAGTGTCATGCCAGAACCGGAGCCAATGTAACCGGGCTCAGCAGCCCCTATGCCCCATAATGGCAGAGGAGAAGAGAGCAAAGAGGACGTTGACTGAGGAAGCTAAGAAGAGAAATGCATTGTACATGATACGTATACATTTGCAGTCATGCTTCTGGTCTCCTGGGTCCCATAGTCGATCTCCTTGTAGCTCCGCATTGGTCTCCATCAACTCCTGAGGGTCTTTGACCGCTAAATGCTTCACTAACATTGTCTGTCTGTTGTTTTACGCTGAAAACAACAGTCTGCTTCACCTGGAAACATCCAAAATAGACAAAAATGCTTCGTAGAGTGATCACTGATCATATGAACATGGATGTTTCACCATGGTCTGGGGTCTAAACTGGTCCCAGAGCAGCAGCAGTTCTTTAAACAGATAGAAAGACAGGCTAGATAAACAGTGTGTGTGTGTGTGTGGGTGTTTACTTCATATTACCTCCCATAAAGAAAATCAATGATGCACATCAAGGGGCCCAAAACTCTGTCCAATCTGCATACTAAATGAAGCGAACAGCACAGCGCTGAGGTCTCAAACGCCCCACAGTCATATCCTCTGTATAAAACCTCTCAATCAGATCAATTCAGCGGGTTTGAGAAAGTGCCAGTGGTACCTCAGCTCACTGTGGGTGGACGGAAAATAGATTTTTCTGTGTTTTCTTCTGCGTTCGGTGATTTATCAGCCTCAGAGTACAGGTGAAAGGAAGAGCGAGAGAGAACAGGAAGCCGCTGAGGAAAGGAGGAAGGAGGATTCAAGTGGAGAACAGTGAAGTAGTATTAAGAGGAGGGGCACTCTGTGAGCCGACAAGTGACTCTTTGAAGGCCTTGGCATTTGACAGCAGGATGTGAGATGGAGGAGGGGGACGGGGGGGGATGCGAGGTAATTTGTTTTTTACAATGGAGATGGAGTAGTCTGAGAGCACCGTTAGACCTTTTCTAAGCATCCATCAGTCTGGACCTTTTACCGGAGTCAGACAAAACATCGACAAACGCTGAGAAAGTCCGTCCAGGGGCCCGGTGCACAAAACTAGGATAAGGGATGAAGCCGGGTTATCTTGGCTTTCCTGGCTCAACTTACCCGTGATCCGGTTGCACAAAATTGAGATAGGGGGCAGCAGATATGTGATAGTATAAGTTACCATGGAGATTTCTTCTGTGGAGTTCCAGGATCAGGATCAGCAGTCACCACAAACGGAAACCAATAGTTATTCCACTGCCCACTACACGTTGTTATCACATAACTAGACCCACTGTCATTATTTAAACGTTTGTGATCATTCATTTCAATCATTTTGGATACATGATGATTTTAGATGATGTTGCAATCGTTAGATCATTTACAGTTTCCCACAGACTATAAGGCTGGATATAAAAAGATGGAATATTAGGGCCACAGAGAAAAAAGACACACAGACTGAGAATAAAGTCATAATATTGTCAGCCGTTGTTTTAGAGGAGGAGAGTTGTTCAAACGAGGTCGTGGAGCATTTGGTGGAATTGTCCTTCAGTATAAGTTTCACAAACTTTTGGCACATCGGCATCACATTTAAAAAGAAAATGCTTTTTTCCTTCCTCAGCGTGGCCCTAATACTCGTCATATATAAAATACACATCCCATATAAATATAAATAGAATAGAATAGAATGCCTTTATTGTCATTATACAAGTACAATGAGATTACAAGCCCCCCATAGTGTGCACACATAAATAAACAAGTAGAGACATGCACAACAAAACTACCACAACAACTACCACTATACCACTATATATATATATATACCACTATATCAAAAACTACTAAGTACAAGAATTAGGTAAACAGGCACATATCAGCAGCAGGTATGACAATAAAGTGACTGGTGTGACTGACAGCATAAATAGGTGGAGGTATTAAGGCATTATAATTTGCAGATAACAGTAAAACAGATAAAGTGCAGATAGCCGTGACATAATGGTGCAAAAGGTTACAGTGAAGAAATACACAAAGAGTAACATTATGTTATTGAATAAGGATCAAAACAGGTGAACCATCAGCTCCTTTCAAACCTGAATCACACAGTGACTCTACAAGATAGAAAGCACAGAATCAAAGCATATTCAAAGGTCTGTGTGTAATACACCCTGCATGTCTGCACACTGAAATAAATGCAGGACAGATCCATACACATCAAATGAACGGATGCAGTCGCCTCCCTGCAGCTTGTATACACACAGTATACAGCACAATCATCATAAGAGGCCGGCATGGCTGCTGGCACTGTAGGGGCTCCTCTCCTTCCTCAGGCACGAGCCACAGTGATGCCACATGCCCTCAGAGGGCTGAGCCTTCATTTGTGAAGGCACTGAAAGCTGCCGTCAGGAGGCCAAAGGTCATTTCAGCTCTGGTCCTGGTCCTGGCATGGGCATGGTTGTAGACCTGCTGTGCTTGCTGGTGGTCTGTGAATGGTGTCAGGAGAAAAGGCTGGCAGCCAAACCCCCTGCCTCACCTGTCAACACAAAATCTCATCATTACAACCTCATAAACAGAGTGACATTCCTGACACAGCCGTGATGTAAAGTGGTTATTAACAGGGGTTGTGTGGCTCACCTCGTGATAGGCGCTAATAGGTTTCAGAGGTCCAAAAGACTCTGGAGTCATGGACCGAGCCAGGCCAACATTGTTGATCAGACAGTCAGCATTGCAGAGCATCTGAAATCAGAAGATGAGGACTCTTAAACCAAGCAATGCACAATGTTCATCAGTTGACAATATCAAAAAGTTCTGTTCACCTGAACATTAATGCTGTGAAAGGATTTCCTGATGAGTGTGCAGTCCAGTGCACCGGTGACACCTGTAACACAAAGTAATGAGTATCCTACTATGACTGTTGACAGTTGTCCTGTAACTTGTACTCCTCTTGGATGTCACAGAGTCTTCTGTGGCCAGGGAAGGAGATGAAGACATCTGACAGTGCTTTGATAGCCACACACACACTCCTTATTGTGCGGCAAATTGTGTCCTTGTTCAGCTGTTCTGCATCCCCCACTGAGTACAGGAAGCCTCCACACTCAGTGCATGGCTCCGTGCTGTGCAGTGTTTAATCCTGGGACCCAGCAGTCTGCACAGATACCTGATGCCATCTGCAGGAAACCTGTAGCTTTCATATGGATGGTCATCAGGGAAGGCCAGTGGGTCCAACCGGTCCCTGAAGACCCTCTCTCACCTGAAGGCTCTCCTGAGCACAAGTGCTTCCTCATCCATCGATGGCACACCATTGTCACAGCAGAAAGGACACACACACACACACACACACACACAAACTTAAGAAAA
>NC_040030.1:16296440-16312947 GCF_000972845.2 Larimichthys crocea
ACACAACACACACCACACACAAACTTAAGAAAAGGAAATTCTCTGAAGTCAGTGAGAAGTGACCTTGGGTCCTTTGAAAGGCGCTATATCTGCTTCATAATCAGAGTACAACTGGTTATTGGAGATGTGAATTTGCATGTAATTGTGATGTTTCAGCGGAGCGGTGAGGTAATTGTGCCGACTACCGCATCAGGGTCAGCCATACTTTGCCACGCCTTCTCTCTTTGCTTCATCACTGTGCGTTTGCCTCCATGAGGATTTCTGCCTCCGACGGGGTAAAGTAAGCCGCTCTACTTGCCCGGGTGAATCAGTGAATCAGTGATGGTGGCGGCGTCTATTTGAGGGAGCCGCGAGCGCGCACTTATCAGGATTGGTTTCACCTGGCTTGATGAATCCGTGTCTGTTCATCCCGGTTTGTCTTGTGCAGCCAATCAAGCCTGGACGCTCTTGTTTTGGATTCATTGAGCTCGGCTCAGTCACGTATCCTGGATGTCTTACCTACTTTTGTGCAACGGGCCCCTGCTGACATATTCCAGGATCAAAATAACGTGTTCATGCATTCACACACAAACAATTGACCTTTGTGGTCAATGGTTCTAGCTTTCTGCTTTTTTCTGTTTAAGGTTCTTTAAGTCACCTTGCATCTTTTTTGAACTTTTGGTGCTTTGAAGAACTTTTTATGTTTAATAATCTTTGTTCCCTTTAGGTTTTCTGATTACTGCTTCTTTAAGTCGGCCTTGCCGCAGCAGGTTCTTTGAAGAACCGATTGGTAAAAGGTTTTTGCAGAACTGGAAAGTTTGTGACCAACTTGAACCTTGTTTTTAAGGTGTATGGTGAAAGCTGTGGCCGTCAAAATGGTGGCGTTTAATTTCAAATGTAATAATTCATTTAAAAACACATTTCACCAGTAGAAGTAGAAGTACAACTACAGGAAGGTCGTGTACCAAGTGCTTGTACCACAGTTTGACAACCAGTGGTAATAAGTTTTAACTCGTTGGATTAGATTTGAATCAGAGCAGTAAATTGGGTTTCTCCCTCCATTAAAGGGTCAAGACATGCGAGAAAACGCTGTTATGTTGGTGTCCTGGTAGCTGCTCTTTATATAATCACTGTAGAGGAAGCGATTGATTTCACATTACATTAAAGGTTCTAGGAAGAGTCATTTTCTTGGAACAAACAAACAAAAAAAGAACAATGTATAGTTAACAACCACAGCAGCGACAGCCACTCTCACCCTGCAATGAATACAAGTGCTGCAAACTGGATTTTATGAGGAAGCTGTTCTCTAAATACATTTTGTTCTCATTGGGGTTTGAATATTTGAGCATGGAGGAATAAAAGCCTCTGAATAAGTAACAGAGCCCGTTGGAGAGTTATATCACTTTATCAGAAAACAGAAACATTTTTACAATTTGTCACGATGTCATGTGCATTGGTAAAATTCTAAAAGGTTGCGTTAGAGAGAAAGGTTGTACGTCTATTAAACATAACGGATTCAGAGCTGCTATCGTAAAACAACTTCCAGGCCTGAATAAAGAGCACCAGCTGTGTTGTTGGTGCGTACCTTGACATTAAAACAGGCACACAGAAATAAAGCAGGATTAACTCACTTAATGAGTCTCTCACCACTTTATTGTTTTCTCTCTTTTTCAGATGAAAATGCCTTCAGCGCTTTAAGAAATGTAGTCTGACCTTCATAACAAGTATTGTGACTCGAAACAAAGCAGTCAGAGCTAATACATACGTGGGATCTGAAAAGAAAGTTCTGGCTTTTAAGTTTGTGAATTATATGAGTTGATAGAGCCACAGACTTGTAATTATTACACTGGGGAACATTTCTATGCTGATTCCAAAACAGTTTTTTTCTAGCTCAAGTTTTCCTCAGCCTGTAGTAAGAACTTGCCAGCTGATCACGATGATCATGAGTATGACGTGTCATGAGACAGTGCGTGAGAGGTGTGTGCAGCTCCCAACAGGTCAGCTACTGTCAATATCTGCACACAGAAAGCTGGCAGAGTAGAATGAAGAGGATCTGTGCTGCTGTTCTCTTCACCCTTGTCACCATGGACACACCGTTGTAGTTCTGTTTGTTCTGATGCTGTTTGTAGAGTTTCAATCTGTAACTTTTCCATCTTAGTGTTGATTTCCATAGGTATATATTTCCTCTGTTCCTCTGCTTCTTCTCGTCGTAAACGCCTAAACCACCCTGACTCCTTTTGCTGTTTGTGCTAGTTTCACCATTCCAAGTCAGAGGAAAGCAAACATCAGTGCATCTGTCAAACAAGCATATTTTGCTAAGTAAAACTTTAAAACCACCTAAAGCGTGCAAGCAGTGTCATATGAGAGTTTACCATGTGGACCAAAGGAACACGTGAGCAGTTGGCATTTGGTATCCCCAAAAAAGATCATTGCACAGACTTTGGTTTAGTGAAAACATCAGGATTTAACAAGAAAAGTAAAGTCAAATAGAATATCCTAATCTACCGTCAGCTATAAGACCAACGCCTCATTCAGCTGAAATCCCAGTGCCAGTTTTCGAAACACCTCCTCTAGAAGGTCTGAGTGATGTTGAAGAACGCAGTGACAGCACGAGGATTCAACAAACAAGCACATGTCTGTTAAGTTACAGTATTTTTTCATATTTTTTAAGAAAACAGGGATCTGTTTTTTTATCCTCCAGCAGAGCATAGATGAACATCATGTATCTGCGTTAAGACCATACAATAAATAAAAAAACTCTTTTTTACAGTAAAAAACTGGAGCTGCGGTTGACAGAATTTTTTCTAATATTACGGTAAAAAGGGTTAATACTTTTGAGTTCAGTGTCGTTTAAATCACATTTTAAAATGTTGTTTTATTTAAAACCATGACAGTGAACGTCTCAGCTCGGCCTAGCTTTTTTCTTGCTCTGTGGTCCAACGTTCATGCAGCTTCGTGGACCTTCAAGGCAGCTTCAGAAGCTCAGATTTGGACATTTTGTCGTTGGTTTGTGTCTTCCACCATTGGTTGGCTTTGTAGTTTAATCTGCTCTAAATAACCGGACACGTATTTTCCACGGTGCAGAGCGGAGAAGTCGCTCTGATGTTTCTGGTCACAAACATGGTGTAGCGTAATGCACAATGGAATCAGCATTTAAAGGACCGTAATATGTGTTATTATGATCATGAGATTTCACCGCTGCCGCTGGCAGAACACTGTATGCTGTTGTTTAGGGCCTCGACTGCTAGGGTGTGGCACACGTTCACTGTGACTTCCTATGTTGCTCTGCCTCACACTTTGTACGGTGTTAGGTTGACTGACTCGTTCAGGGGCTGCCAACTCTCACGCAATAACCGTGGGATCTAACACCGCAGTCCATTAACCTGCAGATTAATCTTTGGGTTGTTATGGAATTTTCTCTTGGGTTCTAGGTTCACGAGCCGTCCCGTGTGGGCCTTGAGTCCCGTGTGGCGCCTTGAGGTCCTCAGCATTTAGTTGTTTGGCCTTTTGCTTGGAACAGTATGTGCCAGTCTATCCAACACTGTGGTGTCCAGGTACAGAGATGTTGTGCCTTCATAGACATAATAGATAGCTTGTTGTTGACGGTCCAATCTCCGTAAACAGACATCTGTGTCTCCAGATGAAACATGCTGACAATAACACCTCCATGGGTAAAGGACATTCTCTGTGACTACATTCTGGGCCGTGTAGTATTTGTGGTGTTATCTTGGGGCTTTAAAGTCGATTCCACCAGATGAGTTGGGCAGCATGTGCGACCGACTCAGGCACTTCTGATGAACTTTGAGGTGTCTAATTTCCTTGATTAATGTTCAGTAAATAATACGCATAAGCACATCAGAGGTCTGCTGAACACTTTCTTCCTTCTTACCATTGACTTTGACTTCAGCGATTTCTCCACACAGTGGTCTGACGTGGCGACGTCATCGGTTATCAGCCAAAGACTGCTAAACCATGACAGCACAAAAGACATAAAATGCCAATAATTTGCCAGTGTATCGTCTTTTTCTGTATGAATTCCCTTAAAATGCGCCATAATGAAAGGTTTTGAAGATGACTGTGTTTTACTGTGTGTGCAGGAAATCACAGTCACACTTCATGGCATGTATTACGGCTTTTACTGCATAGTTTGGCGTTTTTCACCGCTCATTGAATGTCGATGGGTAGTTTCCTAAACTTTTGCATGGTGTCGGTATTAAACGCCCCGGAACCACAGCAAATCAAAGTCATGTTAAGTTTCTTGTTTCAGCTTTAGACTCTCACAACTGCCTGTGCTCTGTCAGCCACTTTTCCTTCTGCAACCACTGTGGATGGGATTCACAGCAGACCGTGCAGAGTGGCTTCCTCATAAAGGTCTCAGCTCCACATGTCTCACAGTGCAGCAGCCAACACACACAGCAGAAATCATTGAGCCTGTGATCCCTCACTGAGAGGAAAGACAGTCAATACATTGACCATCACATACATAAACACCAGCCATCCTCCTCTTCAGTTTCTGGGTTAGTATTACAGTAACGTGCTGGTATACCACATTAATGCTCTTGGGCAGAATGGAGCATTAAATTATTAAAGGCTAAATCAACAGCCAATGGACAAACCCAGAGATCTGTTGCACTGCCTCTGCTGTGTTTTCTATCATCTCCATGTGTTTTCTGTTGGCTGTCACACCTGCTGTTAGCCTGCCACATATAAACTGCAACCCCCGAAATAGTGTAAGACAGAAAAATGCATCCTGAGATCTCCTCGGGCTGCACCAAGTTGTTTCATTGAAGCCTTGACGTCTGCACTGGAGTGTGGAAAGATAAGCTGATATCTGTTTTGACCTCTTCTGACCTCTGACAGACATTTAGTTCGAATCATTGACTTCAAACACAAAGTGCAGACGTCACCATTATCTCCCGGGATGCTTGTTGCCCATCGAGAACGTCTCAGCTCGGCCTAGCTTTCTTTCTTGCTCCGTGGCCAACGTTCATGCACTTGTACCCTCAAAGCTGCCTTCAGAAGCTCAGATTTGCGACATTTTGTCGTTGGTTTGTGCTTCCACCTTGGTTGGCTTTTGGTTAATCTGCTCTAAACAGCCGGCCACGTATTTTCCACGGTGCAGAGCGGAGAGTCGCTTGATGTTTCTGGTCACAAACATGGTGTAGCCGTAATGCACAAATGGAAAATCAGCAATTTAAAGGACCGTGCATATGTGCTGTCTCCTTATCTACAAATGAACTTTACATGTTTTAATGATTCACCCCAGGGCTGGCCGCTGGCAGAAAAAACACTGTATGCTGTTGTTTAGGCCTCGACTGCTAGGAGGGGCGTGGCACAACGTTCACTGTGACTTCCTATGTTGCTCGCTGCTCACACTTTGTACGGTGTTAGGTTGACTGACTCGTTCAGGGTGCCAACTCTCACGCACTGACCGTGGGATCAACCGCAGTCATTAACCTCAGATTCAGATCTGTGGTCTGACGTGGCGACGTCATCGGTTATCAGCCAAAGACCTGTGTTGTATTCTAGGCTAATTGATTACAATGCTGCTGTTGTGGAGTCTACCCTCCGTTATGTCATACAGTTATTTTGAGGTTTGTAAAGTTTTTTCCCAACATGTGACAGCGATATTTCTGCCATTGGCAAACTTTATTGTTGCAGTTACTGTGCTCCCCAAATATGTAGTAAATGGGCGAAAACAAGGTAGAAGCGGACTTGCCTTTGGAAGGAGGTTATTATTTAGGGATGAGCAAGTACCGCATTATCTGTATCTGCTATCTGATCTGTATCCGTTAGCCGCTACTCGGGTGCGGCGGGATTTACCTGAGGTGGGTCGGATTGTCTTTAAATGGGCGGGGCAGAAATTGTTATATTTATTGCCTGATTAGAAACTATTTACAGGATTGATCAGCATCGAGCTTCAGATCAATGGGTGCATTCTGAGAGAGGTACGCGCGAGTCATTGAGTCATTCAACCCATGTGGCCTTCTCGTGCAGCAGTATAGGACTTGTGGCTTCAACGCTCAGAGAAAAAACTCAGACTAAACCCATTCTCCTGTCGAGAGTGTAATTTTGTCAGCGACTGTTACCTTTCAGAGTCATTCTCCAAGAGGCAGATACCCATCCGTACGTATGAGATGACCTTCAATGCGATCAAAAGCCATTAATGCCTCCTTTTCCCCTCAGCCTGCCAGACTGTATTGGACATAGCCAGAGGCATTTCCCTTCAACAGCCTATTGAACCAACTCTCCGCTTACATCGCGCGCATGTGTGTGTGTGTGTATTTATGTGTGGTACTCCACCAGTCACTCTCAAAACATTTTTTTTACCAAATATGCAATAATCATTTTTATTGTTTGTGTAATTCAGCCGGATGAACCTTCGTTCTTCGAAGAAGCTGAAAATGCTTTTTTATAATTTTATCACATTTCTGGGAAAAGCATTGCTCATCGCCGACCTTATCTCCTCTGTCTGACACACCCCGCGAATTGAAAGGTTCTTTTTATGGCCCGGAGTGAATTTATAATGTAATCTGTGGAGGATTTGAATTAGATTTTCCTATTAGCCTTTCCCTGACTGACCAAGACTCTGCTTTGAATCTCGCCTAATACAATTAGAATTACCTCAGAGTCTGTTCAGTCAGTGTCTTCCTGTCTTGTCTTTTCTCTCAGCACAGCTCCTCTCTTCATGATCTTTCACTCATTAAATTCACCCTCCTGCTATCGATCTGATCTCCTCACGCAGTCTGACTGTGTATTCAATTGCGAAAGTCCTTAATGGGTTAATATGATTACGTTCACGAGGAAGCGAGGATCGCGAGGGATGTTTGCTTTGTGCTCATGAGTTCGAAAATAGCAAAACAGCCGCCCAATTCTATTGAAAACTGTGGATTGATCAATTTATCCATCGCTGGATCTACATGAATCCTGACAAAAAGTTGGTCCTCTCAAATATAGTCTAGCTTTCTCACTAGATTCAGAGTATGAACTGTGTGGCATGGTGTCCTGAACATGCGTCCAATGGCTAATGATTAAGAACCAGTTAAGTTTCTAGTCCGCAGACTAAAGGCATACTGCTGGTGCAGTTGGTAGGATGATTCTCAATGGTGCAGGCGGTAATCTGAGGCTGACCAATGGACCTTTTCTGTCTCCTAAAGAAAAGAGCGAGATGGCGGGTGGGGCCTTTGATCAGATTGAATGACTGAGGGTCCAAGAGGTCTCTCCAAATTGAATTTCAAGATAGCCTACGCTAGGAGACAAGCTCCATCTGTGTGCCTGCTGATATCGGTTTGATCTTCTAGCGAGTAAGCCTCCTTGGCCCGTACAACATCCACCGGGTGCTGGACCTCCTCCACAGCGGACCAACATATTCAATGTTGACCAATCACTTGTGAGTGGTCTACAAACTTGATTAATGTATGACTTGGACTTCTCTATAATTTACTTGAGATGATTAGCCTGTCCACCTCAGCCAGAATAACTTGGACTTTGGTTTCTTACGTCGTACAATAAACTAAGCTAAACCTGACTTGGACTTGTCTGCGAATGACAACTGCGAAGTGTTCATTGGCGAGTGTGGTTCAGTGTTGCGGACTTAGATTGTCCTGATCATAACTTTAGTGTCTCTCTTATGACTATAAAGACTTTGACTTGGACTGTCCAAGAACAAACCATGCAGCTTTAGTATGAAGAGTGCGAATATGAGGAGAGCTCCGCCAGGACACACCCCCCCCCCACCCCCCCCCCACGCTGGGGATACTGGGATGTTCAGGGTGCGGGTTGAGGAGGTGTGCGTTGACTAACTGGTGTTTTTTTTCACGCTGCGTTTGGTGCATCAGTTTGTAGTTTACTGCAATGCTGAATTGAAGTTGTTGATCAGACCTCTCAGATGTAAAATTGTTGTCTCCTCAGTAGGCTCACTTCTCTGTTCATCTATGAGTCCTGCCACTAATGATCTCACATATGAACACATGTGAGGCTGTAAGCCAGGCGGCTTTCAAACCATAATGTTTAAACATCCTACAGAGTGCCACATGTACTTTGGCCGTTTTTTGCAGACTTCCCTGCCGCCTGAATTCTGTCCATACTTCTCCTCTAACACTTAGTGAAACCATCCTTTAGGTCGTATAAATAAGATTAGTTGTCTCCCATTTGCCCCAGACACAAAACTGCAAGACGGCCTGAAAACTTTGCGAAACAAAACTCTCGTCGGAAAATTAATAACATTCATCATTTTTTCTGCTTTGTGTGACAGCCCTTCAATGCACATCACAAGCAATGTACAGTGTTCATTAATGCTGTGAAAGGATTTCCTGATGAGTGTGCAGTCCAGTGCACCGGTGACATTGGGGAAACATGTAACACAAAGTAATGAGTATCCTACTATGACTGTTGACAGTTGTCCTGTAACTTGTAGAACTCCTCTTGGATGTCACAGAGTCTTCTTCCAGGGACGGAGATGAAGACATCTGACAGTGCTTTGATAGCCACACACACACACACTCCTTATTGTGCGGCAAGTTGTGTCCTTGTTCAGCTGTTCTGCATCCCCCACTGAGTACAGGAAGCCTCCACACTCATGCATGGCTCCGTGCTGTGCGGTGTTTAATCCTGGGACCCAGCAGTCTGCACAGATACCTGATGCCATGCAGGAAACCTGTAGCTTTCATATGGATGGTCATCAGGGAAGGCCAGTGGGTCCAACCGGTCCCTGGAGAACCTCTCTCACCTGAAGGCTCTCCTGAGCACAAGTGCTTCCTCATCCACCGATGGCACGCCATTGTCACAGCAGAAAGGACACACACACACACACACAAACTTAAGAAAATGAAATTCAATGAAGTCAGTGAGCAAGTGAAGTGGCCTTGGGTCCTTTGAAAGGCGCTATGTTCTGATTCATAATCAGAGTACAACTGCGTTATTGGAGATGTGAATTTGCATTGTAATTGTGATGTTTCAGCGGAGCGGTGAGTGTGTAATTGTGCACGACTACCGCATGCAGGCGGTCAGCCATACTTTGCCACGCCTTCTCTCTTTGCTTCATCACTGTGGCGATGCCTCCATGAGGATTTCTGCCTCCGACGGGGTAAAGTAAGCCGCTCTACTTGCCCGGGTGAATCAGTGAATCAGTGATCGGTGGCGGCGTCTATTTGAGGGAGCCGCGAGCGCGCACTTATCCAGGATTGGTTTCACCTGGCTTGATGAATCCGTGTCTGTTCATCCCGGTTTGGTCTTTGTGCAACCAATTAAGCCTGGACGCTCTTGTTTTGGGTTCATTGAGCTCGGCTCAGTCACGTATCCTGGATGTCTTAATCCTACTTTTGTGCAACGGGCCCCTGCTGACATATTTCCAGGATCAAAATAACGTGTTCATGCATTCACACACAAACAATTGACCTTTGTGGTCAATGGTTTTAGCTTTCTGCTTTTTTCTGTTTAAGGTTCTTTAAGTCACAATTGCAGAACTTTTGGTGCTTTGAAGAACATTTTTATGTTTAATAATCTTTGTTCCCTTTTACCGGTTATTCTGATTACTGCTTCTTTAAGTCGGCCTTGCCGCAGCAGGTTCTTTGAAGAACCGATAGGTAAAAGGTTCTTTGCAGAACTGGAAAAGGTTCGTGACCAACTTGAACCTCGTTTTTAAGGGTGTATGGTGAAAGCTGTGGCCGTCAAATGGTGGCGTTTAATTTCAAAGTGTAATAATTTCATTTAAAAACACATTTCACCAGTAGAAGTAGAAGTACAACTACAGGAAGGTCGTGTACCACGAGTGCTACTTGTACCACAGTTTGACAACCAGTGGTAATAAGTTTTAACTCGATTGGATTAGATTTGAATCAGAGCAGTAAATCACGGGTTTCTCCCTCCATTAAAGGGTCAAGACATGCGAGAAAAGCGCTGTTATGTTGGTGTCTGGTAGCTCTGCTCTTTATATCATCACTGTAGAGGAAGCGATTGATTTCTCATTACATTAAGAGTTCTAGAGAAGAGTCATTTTCTTGGAACAAACAAACAAAAAGAACCATGTATAGTTAACAACCACAGCAGCGACAGACACTCTCACCACGCAATGAATACAAGTGCTGCAAACTGGATTTTATGAGGAAGCTGTTCTCTAAATACATTTTGTTCTCATTGGGGTTTGAATATTTGAGCATGGAGGAATAAAAGCCTCTGAATAAGTAAGAGCAGCCCGTTGGAGAGTTATATCACTTTATCGAGAAACAGAAACATTTTTACAATTTGTCACGATGTCATGTGCGTTGGTAAAATTCTAAAAGGTTGGTTAGAGAGAAAGAGTTGTACGTCTATTAAACATAACGTGATTCAGAGCTGCTCATCGTAAAACAACTTCCAGGCCTGAATAAAGAAGCACCAGCTGTGTTGTTGTTGCGTACCTTGACATTAAAACAGGCACACAGAAATAAAGCAGGATTAACTCACTTAATGAGTCTCTCACCACTTTATTGTTTTCTCTCTCTTTCAGATGAAAATGCCTTCAGCGCTTTAAGAAACGTAGTCTGACCTTCATAACAACTATTGTGACTCGAAACAAAGCAGTGCTGAACAGTCAGCGCTAATACATACGTGGGATCTGAAAAGAAAGTTCTGGCTTTTAAGTTTGTGAATTATATGAGTTGATAGAGCCACAGACTTGTAATTATTACACTGGGGAACAATTTGAAAGAAAAATTCTGTTGAGTTAGATTTTTATGCTGATTCCAAAACAGTTTTTTCTAGCACGTCACGTTTTTACCCTCCAGATCAGCAAAGTTCCTGATCAGCTGTAGTAAGACTCGCCAGCTGATCACGATTGGACTCATCTACAGCTACGTGGCAACTTGTTTGTGCCGTCACATTGAGACAGTGCGGTGAGAGGTGTGTGCAGCTCCCAATAGGTCAGTACTGTCAGTATCTGCACACAGAAAGCTGGCATAGTAGAATGAAGAGGATCTGTGCTGCTGTTCTCTTCATCTTGTCACCATGGACACACCGCTGTAAGTTCTGTTTGGTCTGATGCTGTTTTTAGTTTTCAAAGTTTGTAACTTTTCCATCTTAGTGTTTGATTTCCATAGGTATATATTTCCTTTGTTCCAGATCATGTCTGCTCCTGATAATTCTCGTCATAAACGCCTAAACCACCCTGACTCCTTTTGCTGTATTTGTGCTAGTTTCACCATTCCAAGTCAGAGGAAAGCAAACATCAGTGCATCTGTCAGACAAGCATATTTTGCATATTTTAAAGTAAAACTTTAAAACACACCCTCACAAAGTGTGCAAGCAGTGTCCAGAGTTGTTGAGAGTTTACCGATGTGGACCAAAGGAACACGTGAAAAGTTGCATTTGGTATCCCCAAAAAGATCATTGGACTGTGACTTTTGTTTAGTGAAAACATCAGGATTTAACAAGAAAAGTAAAAGTCAAATAGAATATCCTAATCTACCGTCAGCTATAAGACCAACGCCTCATTCAGCTGAAATCCCAGTGCCAGTTTTCGAACAACGACCTCCTCTAGAAGGTCTGAGTGATGTTGAAGAACGCAGTGACAGCACGAGGATTCAACAAACAAGCACATATCTGTTAAGTTACAGTATTTTTCATATTTTTTAAGAAAACAGGGATCTGTTTTTTTTATCCTCCAGCAGATGAACATAGATGATACATCATTGGTGACCTCTCTTCAATCTGCGTTAAGACCATACAATAAATAAAAAAACTCTTTTTACAGTAAAAAACTGGAGCTGGGGTTGACAGAATTTTTTCTAATATTACGGTAAAAAGGACGTTAATACTTTTGAGTTCATGTTGTCGTTTAAATCCACATTTTTAAAATGTCTGTAGATTTTACTGCTAAACCATGACAGTGAACGTCTCAGCTCGGCCTAGCTTTCTTTCTTGCTCTGTGGTCCAACGTTCATGCAGCTTCGTGCCTCGTCAAGGCAGCTTCAGAAGCTCAGATTTGGACATTTTGTCGTTGGTTTGTGCTTCCACCATTGGTTGGCTTTGTAGTTTAATCTGCTCTAAATAAACCGGCCACGTATTTTCCACGGTGCAGAGCGGAGAGTCGCTCTGATGTTTCTGGTCACAAACATGGTGTAGCCGTAATGCACAAATGGAAATCAGCATTTAAAGGACCGTACATATGTGCTGTCTCCTTATCTACAAATGAACTTTACATGTTTTAATGATTTCACCCAGGGCTGGCCGCTGGCAGAAACACTGTATGCTGTTGTTTAGGGCCTCGACTGCTAGGAGGGGTGTGGCACACGTTCACTGTGACTTCCTCTAGTTGCGGCGTGCCTCACACGTTGTACGGTGTTAGGTTGATGGACTCGTTCGAGGGGCTGCCAACTTCACGCAATACCGTGGGATCTAACACCGCATGTCCATTGAACCTGCAGATTCAATCTTTGTGGTTTTATGGAATTTTCTCTCCTGAGGTTCTGAGGTGTACACACGGGTCCCGTGTGGGCCTTGAGGTCCCGTGTGGCGCCTTGAGGTCCTCGCAGTTTAGTTGTTTGGCTTGTATGCTGGAACAGTAGTGCCAGTCTATCTGCAACACTGGGGTGTCGCAGGGTACAGAGAGACTGTGCTCCATTCATAGACAAATAGATAGCTTGTTGTTGAGCGGTCCAATTCGTAAACAGACATCTGTGTCTCCAGATAGAAACATGCTGACAATAACACCTCCATGAGGTAACAGGACATTCTCTTGAACTAATTCTGGGCCGTGTAGTATTTGTGGTGTTATCGTTTGGGGCTTTAAAAGTCGATTCCACCAGTGATAGTTGGGCAGCATGTGGACCGACTCAATCAGGCCACTTCTGATGAACTTTGAGGTGTCTAATTTTCCTTGATTAATGTTCAGTAAATAATACGCATAAGACATCAGAGGTCTGGCTGACACTTTCTTCTTCCTCTACGCATTGACTTTGACTTCAGCGTTTCTCCACAGCAGTGGTCTGACGTGGACGTCATCGGTTATACAGCCAAGACTGCTAAACCATGACAGCAAAAGAGCATAAAATATGCCAATAAATATTGCAGTGTATCTCTTTTTCTGTATGAATTCCCTTAAAATGCACAATAAATAAGTTTGAAGCTGACTGTGTTTTACTGTGTGTGCAGGAAATCACAGTCACACTTCATGGCATGTATTACGTGCCTTTTACTGTCATAGTTTGGCAGTTTTTCACCGCTCATTGAATGTCGATGGGTATTTCCTAAACTTTTGCATGGGTGTCGGTATAAACGCTCCGAGAACAACAGCAAATCAAAGTCATGTTAAGTTTCTTGTTTCAGCTTCATGACTCTACAACTGCTCTGTGCTGTTCAGCCACTTTTCCTTCTGCAACCACTGTGGATGGGATTCACAGCAGACCGGCAGAGTGCTTCCTCATAAAGGTCTCAGCTCCACATGTCTCACAGTGCAGCAGCCAAACACACACAGCAGAAATCATGAGCCTGTGATCCCTCACTGAGAGAAAAGACAGTCAATACATTGACCAACATACAAAACACCAGCCATCCTCCTCTTCAGTTCCTGGGTTATTATTCAGTAAAGTGCTGTATACACATATATGCTCTTGGGCAGCAATGGAGCATTAAATTATTAAAGGGTAAATCAACAGCAAAGGACAAACCCAGAGATCTGTTGCACTGCTCTGCTGTGTTTCTATCATCTATCTCCATGTGTTTTCTGTTGGCTGTCACACCTGCTGTTAGCTGCAACATATAAACTGCAACCCCCGAAATAGTGTAAAGACAGAAAAATGATCCTGAGATCTCCTCGGGCTGCACCAAGTTGTTTCAGTTGAAGCCTTGACGTCTGCACTGGAGTCTGGAAAGATAAGCTGATATCTTTTTGACTCTTTCTGACCTCTGACAGACATTTAGTTCGAATCATTGACTTCAAACACAAAGTGCAGACGTCACCATTATCTCCGCGATGTTGTTGCCCATCCGAGAACGTCTCAGCTCGGCCTAGCTTTCTTTCTTGCTCCTTGGTCCACGTTCATGCAGCTTCTGTCCTCGTCAACGCGCTCAGAAGCTCAGATTTGGACATTTTGTCTTGGTTTGTGCTTCCACCATTGGTTGGCTTTGTAGTTTAATCGCTAAATAGACCGGCCACGTATTTTCCACGGTGCAGAGCGGAGAGTCGCTTGATGTTTCTGGTCACAAACATGGTGTAGCCTAAGCACAAATGGAAATCAGCATTTAAGGACCGTCATAGTGTTCTCCTTATCTACAAATGAACTTTACATGTTTATGATTTCACCCACGGGCTGGCCGCTGGCAGAAACACTGTATGCTGTTGTTTAGGGCCTCACTGCTAGGAGGGGTGTGGCAACGTTCACTGTGACTTCCTATGTTGCTCGTGCTCACACTTTGTACGGTGTTAGGTTGACTGACTCGTTCAGGGGCTGCCAACTCTCACGCAATGACCGTGGGATCTAACACCGCACGTCCATTAACCTACAGATTCAGATCTGTGGTCTGACGTGGCGACGTCATCGGTTATCAGCCAAAGACCTGTGTTGTATTCTAGGCTAATTGATTACAATGCTGCTGTTGTGGGTCATCCCCCTCCGTTCATGTCATACAGTTATTTTGAGGTTTGTAAAGTTTTTTCCCAACATGTGACAGCAGCATATTTCTGCCATTGGCAACTTTATTGTTGCAGGTTACTGTGCTCCCCAATATGTAGTAAATGGGCAAAACAAGAGTAAAGGGACTTGCATTTGGAAGGAGGATTATATTTTAGGGATGAGCAAGTACAGCATTATCTGTATCGTATCTGTATCTGTATCCGTACTCGGAGTGGGCGGGATTTAACCTGGAGGTGGGTGGATTGTCTTTAAATGGCGGGGGCAGAAATGGTTATATTTATTGCTGATTAGAAAACTATTTACAGGATTGATCAGCATCGAGCTTCAGATCAATGGGTGATTCGAGAGAGAGTAGCGCGAGTCATTGAAGTCTTCATCCACCTGTGGTCTCGTGCGCAGGTATAGGACTTGTGGCTTCAACACGCTAGAGGAAAAACCTCAGACTAAACCACATTCTCCTGTCGAGGTGTAATTTTGTCAGCGACTGTTACCTTTCAGAGTCTTCTCCAAGAGGCAGATACCCATCCCGTACGTATGAGATGACCTTCAATGCGATCAAAAGCCATTAATGCCTCCTTTTCCCCCCAGCCTGCAGACTGATTTGGACAATAGCCAGAGCATTTCCATTCAAGCTATTGAACCAACTCTCCGCTTACATCGCGCGCATGTGTGTGTGGTGTGTATTTAGTGTGTGATACTCCACCAGTCACTCTCTAAAACATTTTTTTACCAAATATGCAATAACATTTTATTGTTTTGTGTAATTCAGCCGGATGAACCTTCTTCTCGAAGAGGCTGAAATGCTTTTTATAATTTTAGCATTTCTGGGAAAAGCATTGTCTCATCCGGACATTATCTCCTCTGTCTGACACACCACCGCGAATGGAAAGGTTCTTTTTATGGCCCGGAGTGAATTTATAATGTAATCTGGGAGGATTTGAATTAGATTTTCCTATTAGCCTTTCCCTGACTGAACCAAGACATCTGCTTTGAATCTCGCCAATACAATAGAATTACCTCAGAGTCTGTTCAGTCAGTGTCTCCTGTCTTGTCTTTTCTCTCAAGCACAGCTCTCCTTCATGATCTTTCACTCGCCTCCTGCTATCTGAATCGTCCTCCTCACGCAGTCTGACTGTGTATTCATTGGAATGTACTTAATGGGTAATATGACTACGTTCACGAGGAAGCGAGGATGATTTTGCATTTGTCGTCAGTGAGTTCGAAAACAAAACAGCCGCCCAATTCTATTGAAAACTGTGGATTGGATCAATTTATCCAGTCGTGGATCTACATGAATCCTGACAAAAAGTTGGTCCTCCTCAAATATAGTCTGAGTTTCTCACTAGATTCAGAGTATGAACTGTTTGGCATGGTGTCCCTGACAATGCTCCAATGGTAAGATTAAGAACCAGTTAAGTTTCTGCCCAGAATAAAGTAGCCATAACATGCTGGTACAGTTGGTAAGGATGTTCTCAATGGTGCAGCGTAATTGAGTGACAGATGGACCTTTTCTGTCTCCTAAAGAAAAGAGGAGATGCGGGTGAGCCTTCTTGATCAGGATTGAATGGTGAGGGTCCAAGAGAGCGTCTCCGAAATTGAATTTCAAGAACCTGCAGCTGAGACAAGCTCCATCTGTGCCTCTTGATATCGTTTGATCTTCTACATAAGCTCCTTGGCCGTCACCACATCACCAGGTGGCTGGACCTCCTCCACGTCGCCAACAATCAATGTTGACATCATGTTCTCTACAAACTTGATAATGGTATGACTGGACTTCTCTATAATTACTTGAGATGATTAGGCTGTCCACCTCAAGTCCAGAATAACTTGACTTTGGTTTCTTACGTCTTAAATAACTAAACTAAACCTGACTTGGACTTGTCTGGAATGACAAACTGGAAGTGTTCATTGGGAGTTGG
>NC_040030.1:16312957-16329872 GCF_000972845.2 Larimichthys crocea
TGTTTGGCTTTGGTTGGGAACAGTAGGTGCCAGTCTATCTCAACACTGTGGTGTCCAGGGTCACAGAGACCTGTTGCTGCCTTCATAGACATAATAGATAGCTTGTTGTTGACGGTCCAATCTGCGTAAACAGACATCTGTGTCTCCAGACTAGAACATGCTGACAATAACACCTCCATGGGTAAAGACATTCTCTGTGACTAATTCTTGGCATGTAGTATTTGTGGTGTTATCTTGGGGTTTAAAGTCGATCCACCAGGATGAGTTGGGCAGAATGTGAGACCGACTCAGGCACTTCTGATGAACTTTGAGAGTGTCTCTAATTCTCCTTGATTAATGGTCAGTAAATAATACAGCATAAGACATCAGAGGCTGCTGAACACTTTCTTCCTTTCTGACCATTGACCTTTGACTTCAGCGATTTCTCCACAACAGTGGTCTGACGTGGCGACGTCATCGGTTATCAGCCAAAGACTGCTAAACCATGACAGCAAAAGACCATAAAATATGCCAATAAATATTGCAGTGTATCCGTCTTTTTCTGTATGAATTCCCTTAAAATGCAGCATAAATAAAGGTTTTGAAGCATGACTGTGTTTTACTGTGTGTGCAGGAAATCACAGTCACACTTCATGGCATGTATTACGGCCTTTTACTGTCATAGTTTGGCAGTTTTTCACCGCTCATTGAATGTCGATGGGTAATTTCCTAAACTTTTGCATGGTTGTCGGTATAAACGCTCCGAGAACCAACAGCAAATCAAAGTCATGTTAAGTTTCTTGTTTCAGCTTCATGACTCTCACAACTGCTCTGTGCTGTTCAGCCACTTTTCCTTCTGCAACCACTGTGGATGGGATTCACAGCAGACCGGCAGAGTGCTTCCTCATAAAGGTCTCAGCTCCACATGTCTCACAGTGCAGCAGCCAAATACACACAGCAGAAATCATTGAGCCTGTGATCCCTCACTGAGAGAGAAAGACAGTCAATACATTGACCATACATACATAAACACAGCCATCCTCCTCTTCAGTTCCTGGGTTAGTATTACAGTAAAGTGCTGTATACCACATTAATGCTCTTGGGCAGCAATGGAGCATTAAATTATTAAAGGGTAAATCAACAGCAAATGACAAACCAGAGATCTGTTGCACTGCTCTGCTGTGTTTTCTATCATCTCCATGTGTTTTCTGTTGGCTGTCACACCTGCTGTTAGCTGCAACATATAAACTGCAACCCCCGAAATAGTGTAAAGACAGAAAAATGTATCCTGAGATCTCCTCGGGCTGCACCAAGTTGTTTCAGTTGAAGCCTTGACGTCTGCACTGGAGTCTGGAAAGATAAGCTGATATCTGTTTTGACCTCTTCTGACCTCTGACAGACATTTAGTTCGAATCATTGACTTCAAACACAAAGTGCAGACGTCACCATTATCTCCCGGGATGATTGTTGCCCATCCGAGAACGTCTCAGCTCGGCCTAGCTTTCTTTCTTGCTCCGTGGTCCAACGTTCATGCAGCTTTGTACCTCGTCAAAGCTGCTTCAGAAGCTCAGATTTGGACATTTTGTCGTTGGTTTGTGCTTCCACCATTGGTTGGCTTTGTAGTTTAATCTGCTCTAAATAGACCGGCCACGTATTTTCCACGGTGCAGAGCGGAGAGTCGCTATGATGTTTCTGGTCACAAACATGGTGTAGCCGTAATGCACAAATGGAAACCAGCATTTAAAGGACCGTGCATATGTGCTGTCTCCTTATCTACAAATGAACTTGACATGTTTTAATGATTTCACCCAGGGCTGGCCGCTGGCAGAAACACTGTATGCTGTTGTTTAGGGCCTCCACTGCTAGGAGGGGTGTGGCACACGTTCACTGTGACTTCCTATGTTGCTCGCTGCTCACACTTTGTATGGTGTTAAGTTGACTGACTCGTTCAGGGGCTGCCAACTCTCACGCAATGACCGTGGGATCTAACACCGCATGTCCATTAACCTACAGATTCAGATCTGTGGTCTGACGTGGCGACGTCATCGGTTATCAGCCAAAGACCTGTGTTGTATTCTAGGCTAATTGATTACAATGCTGCTGTTGTGGAGTCATCACCCTCCGTTCATGTCATACAGTTATTTTGAGGTTTGTAAAGTTTTTTCCCAACATGTGACAGCAGCATATTTCTGCCATTGGCAAACTTTATTGTTGCAGGTTACTGTGCTCCCCAAATTGTAGTAAATGGGCTAAAACAAGAGTAGAAGGGACTTGCATTTGGAAGGAGGATTATTATTTAGGGATGAGCAAGTACAGCATTATCTGTATCTGTATCTGTATCTGTATCCGTAGCCGTACTCGGAGTGGGCGGGATTTAACCTGGAGGTGGGTCGGATTGTCTTTAAATGGGCGGGGCAGAAATTGTTATATTTATTGCTGATTAGAAAACTATTTACAGGATTGATCAGCATCGAGCTTCAGATCAATGGGTGATTCTGAGAGAGAGTAGCGCGAGTCATTGAAGTCATTCAACCATGTGGCTCTCGTGCCAGCAGGTATAGGACTTGTGGCTTCAACGCTCAGAGGAAAAACCTCAGACTAAACCACATTCTCCTGTCGAGAGTGTAATTTTGTCAGCGACTGTTACCTTTCAGAGTCATTCTCCAAGAGGCAGATACCCATCCCGTACGTATGAGATGACCTTCAATGCGATCAAAAGCCATTAATGCCTCCTTTTATCCCCTCAGCCTGCAGACTGATTTGGACAATAGCCAGAGCATTTCCATTCAACAGCTATTGAACCAACTCTCCGCTTACATCGCGCGCATGTGTGTGTGTGTATTTATGTGTGTGATACTCCACCAGTCACTCTCTAAAACATTTTTTTTTACCAAATATGCAATAAATCATTTTATTGTTTTGTGTAATTCAGCCGGATGAACCCTCGTTCTTCGAAGAAGCTGAAATGCTTTTTTATAATTTTAGCATTTCTGGGAAAAGCATTGTCTCATCCGGACATTATCTCCTCTGTCTGACACACCCCGCGAATTGAAAGGTTCTTTTTTATGGCCCGGAGTGAATTTATAATGTAATCTGTGGAGGATTTGAATTAGATTTTCCTATTAGCCATTCCCTGACTGAACCAAGACATCTGCTTTGAATCTCGCCTAATACAATAGAATTACCTCAGAGTCTGTTCAGTCAGTGTCTTCCTGTCTTGTCTTTTCTCTCAAGCACAGCTCTCCTTCATGATCTTTCACTCGCCGTCCTGCTATCTGAATCGCTCCTCACGCAGTCTTGACTGTGTATTCAATTGGAAATGTACTTAATGGGTGAATAATGACTACGTTCACGAGGAAGCGAGGATCGCGAGGATGTTTGCATTTGTCGTCAGTGAGTTCGAAAAACAAAACAGCCGCCCAATTCTATTGAAAACTGTGGATTGGATCAATTTGAATGGACCTACATGAATCCTGACAAAAAGTTGGTCCTCCTCAAATATAGTCTGAGCTTCTCACTAGATTCAGAGTATGAACTGTTTGGCATGTACATTTCATTAAACAAAGGCACACATTCTGTGGTAGCGGTGTCCCTGACAATGCTTCAATGGTAATGATTGGAGAACCAGTTAAGTTTCTGGTCCCAGATAAAGCAGTTGCCATAACATCCTTACCAACTGCTGGTGCAGTTGGTAATCTGAGGTGACAGATGGACCTTCTTCTGTCTCCTCAAGAAGAAGAGGAGATGCTGGTGAGCCTTCTTGATCAGGATTGAATGGTTGAGGGTCCAAGAGTGGTCCTCCGAAATGTGAATTCCAAGATACCTGAAGCTGGAGACGAGCTCCATCTGTGTCCCGTTGATATCGTTTGATCTTCTACAATAAGCTCCTTGGCCGTCACCACATCACCGGGTGCTGGACCTCCTCCACGTCGGCCAACATATCAATGTTGACCAATCACTGTTGAGTCGTCTACAAACTTGATAATGGTATGACTTGGACTTCTCTATAATTACTTGAGATGATTAGGCTCGTCCACCTCAAGTCCAGAATAACTTGACTTTGGTTTCTTACGTCTTGAATAACTAAACTAAACCTGACTTGGACTTGTCTGGAATGACAAACTGGAAGTGTTCATTGGGAGTTGGCTCGAGTGATTTGGGATTTGTTCTTGTCCTGATCAAGACTTTAGTTGTCTCTTATGACTCTAAAGACTTGACTTGGACCTGTCCAAGAACAGCCATGCAGTCGTAGATGAAGGTGAGAACTAGAGGAGAGCTCAGCAGACAAACCCTGTGGGGATACTGGTGTTCAGGGTGCGGGTTGAGGAGGTGTGGTTGACTAACTGGTGCCGCTGAGTTTGGTGATCAGTTTGATAGGTACTGAAATGCTGAATTGAAGTTGTTGATCAGACCTCTCAGGTGTAAAAAATGTGTCTTCATCAGTAGGCTCACTTCTCTGTTCATCTATGGTGTCCGGCCACTAATGATCCTTACATATGAAAACATGTGAGGCTGCAAGCCAGGGGCTTTCAAACCACTTAAATGTTTAAACATCCTACAGAGTGCACATGTACTTATGGGCCGTTTCTTGCAGACTTCCCTGCCGCCTCACTTCTGTCCATACTTCTCCTCTACACTTAGTGGAAACCATCCTTTAGGTCGTATAAATAAGATTAGTTGTCTCCATTTGCAGACAACAAAACTGCAAGAAGGCTGAAAACTTTGGAAACAAACTGTCGGAAATTAATAACATTCATACATTTTTCTCTGTTTTTTTGCACAGCCTTAAGTGCCAACACAGAACGTGTGAGTTCAGGGAGTGCAAATAAACTCAGATTATTCCATAACGCTGATATCTTAAATGCATATTTGCATGAACATTATCAGAATATCATCATAGTCCAGTCTATAGGCATGGGTTCTGCTTTAGGAGCATTAGCAGTAAGACCACTTAGGCAGGAGCAGTACTGGTTTTAAATAATTACATAAACTCTAGCCTGATAATCAGACTGAGCACTCAAACTGAGACATTTTATTTTTTCACCTTTGCTTTTCCTACTGTGAAATGTCAAAAAGGTTTGATTGTACGTAATTGTACCACCTCTAAAATTTGAAAGTCTGAACACACACACACACACACACACACACACCTGCCTTTCACATCACATGCCTCGGACTTGAAGGGTAAGGCTGACTTTTTATTTTTACTTTTTATTAGTGACAACAAGTTCAGTGAAAGACTCAAACCTCTATTGATTTCTTTCCACATAATTGTCTCTGTGCTGGCACCTTGACAAAAACGTATTTTATTGTTTTAGGACTCCATTGTCATCCAAAACCAATAACGCTGCATAAAAGAGTCACACCTATGAACTTCGGGGACATAATTCTTCACCATGAGCAGATCGAGCAAAGTTTTTCCTCTGACCTTGTTAAACCAGGAACTGCACATCGGACCATGAGCCGACACATCTGCCTAATCAATGCCGCTGTTCAGGAATCAATAATGCTGCTGCAGGGTTTTTATGAAAAAGCTGGTGTCACTCAGAGTGCATATGTATTGGTACTGTACACTCTCAGACAAACTGGCTCTGGAGAAGCTTTGTATCCTAAAGAACCCTGTAATGTTCTTTGGGGAACTGAATGAAACAAAGTTCTTTATCCAATTTACCCAAACATCAAGAAATTAATTAAAATGTTTATATATTGCACCTTGGATGAACTCTTGGACTAAATTCTGGGAATAACTAATAAATGGTTCTTTGAAAAACCGATAAAAGTAAAAGTTCCTTGCAGAACTGTGAAGGGTTCCCCTATGGCATCACCATGAAGAACTGCTTCAAGTTCAAACTCTTTATTTCTAACGGTGTACACTTAAAGAAAACTGGCTCTTGATAAGTTCTCTGGAGAACCTTTTTTTTTTTGCTGCTTAAGGTTCTTTGGGGAACTGAATGCCAAAAAAAGAGTTCCTAAAGTCACAATTGCAGTACTTTTAGTGCTTCGAAGAACATTTAATAATCTTTGTTCCCTTTAAAGGTT
Organism: Larimichthys crocea; assembly: GCF_000972845.2. NCBI lineage: Eukaryota > Metazoa > Chordata > Actinopteri > Sciaenidae > Larimichthys > Larimichthys crocea. Next base: position 16,318,976 of record NC_040030.1, read on the forward strand.
CTTTGTTATTCTGATTACTGGTTCTTTAAGTCGACTCTCAACTGGTTCTTTGAAGAACTGAAAAAAAGTTCCCCTGTGGCATCACCATGACCAACTTGAACTTTAAATTTTAAGGTGTGTGTGTTTTTAAGTGGTTATAGATGTGGTGTTACCTATAGCAGACAGCAGTAACACTGACAATTAATGTCTGGAATTTTCTTAACACCTTATAAACCTCTTCATGTTTTATAGAATTTACCTGATGCAGGAAACTAAAAATGATATCGAGCCACAATGCAGCAGTTTTGGCCTACAGTATGTTTAGAATGAAAGTGGCATTCAGTTCTTCTAATGTGCTTCTTTAGCATCACACCTAACTACAGCAACAACAAAAAGAAAAGCCAGCTCTCTTTGTTTGCAGCACGTTGTACTATGTACCTCCAGTTGCCATGCAACTGTAAGTTAACCCAAAGTCCAAAAAGAAATCTGGGAAAACAAAATATAGGAAGAGAGAAATATAGGTGACATAGCACAGCGACCAGATGCTTCTTACTGTGTGTTCAGACAGAAAGTCGATAGGAAGATGCACTCAGACGTGAATTCCCAGGCAGTAAATGAACCAGTTGAAAATGTTACAACTTGAGCAACAGATTTAGGTGTATGCCAAGGCTTCATAGATCAGTTTCTTAAATGTACAGAGACATCAGGAAAAAGGAAAGCTGACACAAATATTCCCACAGACACAGTGTATATTGCCAGTAAGTCAATTTACAGCTAATACATACACAGTCAGTCTGTCATGGTCTTGGATGCTTAGTGTCCATCCATCTCTCCATCCATCCATCTTCTTCCTCTTATCCTTGGTCGGATCATGGTGGCAGCAGGTGTAGCAGGGCGCTCCAGACGTCCTTCACCCCAGCAACACATCCTGGCTCCTCCTGGAGGATCCCGAGGCGTTCCCAGGCTAGATGGTCTACGTAGTCCCTCCAGCAAGATCGGGCTCTCCTCCCAGTTTGACGTGCCTGGAACACCTCCAAAGGAGGTCGTCCAAGTCGGGTATCCTAATCAGATGTGGAACCATCTCAGCTGGCTCCTTTTGACGTGCATAAGGAAAAATATATATGAAAATGTTTTAAGGTCGGACTACAGAGAACTTAAATCTACACCAGCTTCTTGCAAAAGAAAAGAGACAATGTCTTTGGTGGTATATAATGTATAGCATGCAGAAGGTGTAACAAAATAGATGAACGCTGTTAAACTGTGATAAATGTATAAGATAAAGTGCTGCAGACACTCGAATTGAAGAGAGTCCATTAGAATACAATTAATAGGCCACTTTTCCATTTGGGACGGGATTAGAGAACAGAAAGCAGCTCACCCATTAAAGAGTGAAGCTCAGGAAATCCCATGGCTCCCAGTGTTCCTGTGAATGTACTTTAGATTAGCTGCTGTCACTTTTTTATTTTCATACATCCCTTTAATAAAACGTGTGTATTATTATGCCAATTAACATCGGACAGCTTCCCTGAGACGATGCACGAGAACGAGGTGCACGTTTCTAAAACTAAAAGAACATCTGCTCTGAAATCTTCTCCACAGTGATCAATGGATGCACCTGGATGCACACTTCACTGAGCTGCATTCCCTGCTGACTGTGTGTGTGTGTGTTTGTTTGTCCTTGAATGAACGAATAAGCGCATTTGCTCGTTAGCAGGGTGTGGTTTCCTGCATATCCACAGTGGAAACGAGCTCCTAACAGTAGCACTTTACTGGGGAGTGCTGTGATGGCCAAGATAGTGGACCCTCGCGGAGCGATGCATTCAAGAAACGTCAGTGTACGCTATGGCTCTGTTTGCTATTTATAACATCAGCCGGGCCAATTAAGCCAACAGTCAGCACCAGAGAGAGACTAGCTGCATAATTCCCCCTCGCTTTAAGGGACGGCAGCTTGTGCAGAGTAAAGTCGTTGTATAAGTTGATTCTCTGCGCTTTAATATAACGTACAAGCTCATAAATCAAGCGCAAGCAAGCAGAAGAGTCAGTTTATTATATTTTAAGAACATATTATTGCTTTAGTTAGCTGTAAGGCAGACATATAGTCTATACCTTATATATATGTTGTTTCTTCAGAATAAAGCTTGAATCAGGTTCTAGTTACCAAAGTTTTTGTATGATGACATGACACGATAACCACATTTACTCATGGATGTATGTATGGAGGACTGTGAGGTTCCTCTGGAGCTGGAAGAAAGCCAGAAAATAAACAGTGACAAGAAACAATCAGACAGTATAGCAGCTGCTTTTTTTGACAGGGAAGGACAAAACAAAGAGTTACTAAAACTGAGACCATCCTCAGAGCATTGGGAGGAGTGTTAGTGTTTATACCACAGGCGTTTTGGACCACCGGGAAGAAGAAGAAGTTTCTTAGGCAAGAGAATTCTTACGAGGAGCAGAGTCAGTGTCGTGCCAGAACAGGAGCTTGGGCCCAGCATGGATAAAATGACAGAGGAGAAGAGATGGAGGAAGAGATTTATGACCATCACGATCTTCCACGTAATTTTCATACCTAGACTAACTTCAACTGTATTGATGTCATTACTGTAGCTTGAAACTCGGTGAAGATGACGTACCTTTATTTTATCATCTTTATTTGTTAACATCTCTATATTAAAGTGGAAGTAACAAAAATGATCAGTGCTCGGCCCTCACTCCACTTTCAATAAACCCTCATAACTTTACCTCACCTGCGTCGATGTCCTGCATCTGGGTTCCTTTTTGCAACACCACCACCACTGAACCTTCCTAAAGCATTAAATGGCTTTGCTCCAAATTACATCATATTATACCATTAGCTCGGTGGATGGGGCTCTGCTGATTATTCCTACGTCTCTGCTACTGACCCACAGTGTTGTGAGGTCACATAGACTCCCTCAGTACTTACTCTTTTAAATCTCTTCTTTCATATGAAAGCTTTTATGAATATCATCATCACACTTTTATTTAATTTATTTGATGCCATTTTTCATGTGTGTTTGTTCTTAATTCCGTGCATCTTTCTCTTCTTCTTCTTCATTAAGGGAACTTTTAGCTTTGTTGAGAAAAGTGCTGTATAAATAAATGATATGATTGCATGCTGCTACACGGCGTCTCTGGAGATTGTAGAACACACAAAACCTGAAGGTTTTAATTGCTCATGAGTGCTGTTGAGTTTGGGAGGGTTTTGAGTTTTGAATGTTTAACTGCAGGATGATTTGTTCAACCAGCTGTATGTGTATGCAACTACAGTATGGGTTGCCAAAGTTGAATCTGTGTTGTGATGAGACTGTCTGCCACCTATTTCCCAATCTGCAACTTCAGTGACTGAAAAGAAGTGCCAAAACCTGCAGTTCCTCTAACGTCCACTTGAGGCTGGCTCCAGAAGTGAGTCAGTCTCCATAAGTCCCCATGTTCAAATGTCCAACTTCACAGCAGAAATAAACATGTTTACAGCCTGGTACAAAAAACAGTTTTGGTCTCTGTAGCTAATTAAGAACGTGGACGCTTTGACTGACAGATGGGTGTCCTTACAGGTGGCTTATTAGAGCACCCAGGTGTCATTCAGCCCCCTTCAGGTCCACCGATGATCCATGTCTTTGCCGATATTTAGATGAACTGGTAGGTGGAAGAAGCAGTACAGGCAACATGCTGACGGCCAGTGTTGCATATTTTGAGTTTCAAAAAAGCACTTCGGAAACCTGTCGGCAACTTCACTCATGCTCTGTCCATTCTTTATGTTATTGTTGGTTAATATTGGTTCCCATCTGCCTAACTCAACCTCCCAGACTCTACCAAATTGTTCAGAAACCATCGTGGAAACATGCTCAACCAAACTCGGGCATGGTTTTGAACTTTTTGTGTGCTTATTGCTAATTTTTCATCTGCATCTTCCCCACTACTGTCTTCCACTTGCCATGCTCAGCTCTAACTTCTCTTTGTTTGTCACACCACCAACAGAAAGCACCATTTAAGGTGGAAAATTTCAAGCAATGTTTCAGACCTACAGAACAAAGTCAGTATATAATGAATGTAAGTCAGTGTTCTGAAGGTGAGGAAACAAGCTTTCCTTCCCCAATTAGACGAAAACTTGTGAAAGCAACATTTCCCTCTGCAAAAGAAGCTGCTTTGTCTCTCACAATGTGTTTTGCAGCTTGTGGAACTGCTGAAAAGGTCACACAACAAAGCTCGGGTTTGTGTGTTGCTCTGTTGTCACAATCCTTCACCTGTGCTCCTATACACCTCACTCTAGTCTCTATAGCAACTAATGTCCTCCATCGTGACATGGACAGACGACTTCTTTATTCTGCAGACCTGCTCCAATGCAAAAGACAAATACTCATCATACAAATGTACGACCATGTGTTGATCATCTGATTTTAAAAAAAGTTTCCCCACTTGGTGGCAACTGGACTTGGTTGTAGATCCGTAAAGACGGAAAACACCATTAGTGATGAAGAAACCAAACAGCCTGTTAGGCGGACCACGATTGCGGCTGGAGCATACAGCAAAAGAAAACCCAGGTGTCACAGACGGGTCTTTAACAGCATGGCAAACACTCCACATCATACAGCAACCACCTACATACATATATTTACAAACACAACCTCATCCCAATTCTAGCACATTACACTAATAAAATAAACCATTTTCCAACACCCCCACCAATCACCACTTGGATGCCACTGGAACTATAAATAGGTTGCCCGTTCCCTGGGGAAGCCTTTTGCCCGAATTGCACAACATATACTAGATTAGTCACATTATGTCAATTTAGCATTCAATTACCAAAAATGCACAATAAATCTCATGTCCCTCTTTTGCAGGTGGAACCATGTGGCCATCACAGAACCTACCAGCACAGATATGATTTAAAAGGACAATAAATATAGAAACAATCCATTATGAACCTATATTTATATGAATGTGCAAATATGCCATGTGCCAAGTGTGCAAACCCAATAAAGTGCCACTGCTTTACAAAAGTGCCTGTGCAATTATTAAAGTGCATGTATCTCGGTTAAAGTGCGTGGTGCAATGTTTCCCTAACTCCATCTCAAGCTCCAGGGAACAAAGTCCTCTTCGTTACACAGCCACTCAACAAACGCATAGCTCAGCACAGGAGGGCCAACTCATCACAGCTAGACTCAGCAGTTTTCTTCCACCTCTGGGACGAGGGATAGTGTTTTAGTGACAATGATGTTCATATTTTGGACAGGAAAGGCAGGTGGAAAAGAAGTGAAGGAGGCTGTGAAAGTAGAGAAACCATCAGAGCAACCAACCACCACAGAGGAGGAGGCCTCAGACACCACCTGTCCCCCACCAACGATGCAGTTCTTTCATCCCTTCCCAAGAGGCTGAAGAGAAGTTCACACGTGGCCCTCATGTGACTCCAATGAGCACCGTTCACTACAAACCTCAGGTGACCTCAACAACTCATTTCAGCGAATCACCGCAGGGTTGTGCAGCGGTGTGGGGGTGGTTTTGTGCTGAGCGTTGGACCACCAGAGACAAACCAAAGGAAACTTCAAGAATGTTAAATCTGGGGCAACTGGACATGGTTGTAGATCCGTGAAGACGTTTCACCTCACGTCCAAGAAGAGATCAGATTATTTAGCCTAGGCAGGATTGTTGACCGTGCCATTGTTTTACTTGGTTCGTTAATGCTCGTTGTAGTTTAGCAGGTGTCTCTAAGTCACATGAGGTCTGGTGTGGACAACAGTTCTTCAGGTCAATGATCCTGCCTGGACTAAATACTTGGATCTCCACACCAGTCAGTCAGAACTGAAGAAGGTGAAACGTCTTCACGGATCTACAACCAAGTCCAGTTGCCCCAGGATTAACCCTTCATAAAGAAAGATGACTGAGAACCTCCACAGACTTCCTCCAGCACCATTTGTTCTTTGCACACTCACCGGACTGAAGGTTTCTAATATTAATAGCCGTATGGCACAAACCTGTCCACTCCTAATGCATGACTGATGTGTCTTGTGCTTTTAAAGCCTGCTCTTTCTGTGGAGCCCCACGGCTTCAAACCACGTCACATTTGGGGAAATGGAGGAGAAACAAGTCAGTCCTATGATTTTTAGCACCACGCTGCAAAGAGTTTTACAAGAATGGTGTAAACAAAACACATCTGACCGGTGGCAGCGCTCAGGCCGAAAAATACTTTTGTTGATGTGGAAAATGGCAAGGTTCACATGAGGCGAGCCACGAGTATATGCAAATAACGGGTCAGTACAATAGCTTGGTGATTAATGACTTTTGAATGTACGTTATAGGTCATTTCATTTCAGCACAACAGACAGCTCTGGAGGCAGCAAATCCCGAAGCTGTTAATGAGATTTTCTTTACCCCGAGTTCGCCTCGCAGGCACGGCTTTCTCTGTGTGTACATGATGCCTCCTTTTGGAGACAACAAGCTTTTCCATCAGTGATGTATAAAATGAAGTACGGTGACATATGATTAAAAATCTCTCAGTCTCTTTCATTATTTACTCCGTTGTAACTGATGATTGCATTGAAATATTACATTGCAGTGACGAATGATCCTGTTGGTGACTTCTTTTTTAAAATGATTCACGTCTGAAACAATGCCTTCTCGTCGCTGGCAGCTTTATTTCTTGTTTGAGACAATGTTTCTGATTCAGATGAAGTACCCTGGGCACTAATTATTCTGTAGAAACACATTTTAACACATGGCACCTCTTTGTTCAATGGTACTTGTGAATTTCTGAGACATCTTTCTTGGTTTTGTTCTGACTCCAGAGGAAAATATGTCTGTGACGGCATCAGTCTCAAGTTTTCAGACCTTGTTACCCCAAACTAAAAACTTCTTGTTGCTACTGGAAACCAGGCTCTGAGACTGAACTAAAACCAATGACAGTACAAAGAATAGAGCATGACTGACATCACCCACAGGCTTGACGTATTTAGAGCTGTTAATGCTGACGTGCACCACCTCTAAATACCGACAAAGACGTGGATCACTGGTGGACCTGTCTAAACCAGAGGGTGGCTGCTGTTATGGAATTTTCCATCTTTAGGTTACACGAGGTCCCGTGTGGGACTTGAGGTCCTCAGCAGTATTAGTTGTTTGGCTTTGGTTGGGAACAGTAGGTGCCAGTCTATCTCAACACTGTGGTGTCCAGGGTCACAGAGACCTGTTGCTGCCTTCATAGACATAATAGATAGCTTGTTGTTGACGGTCCAATCTGCGTAAACAGACATCTGTGTCTCCAGACTAGAACATGCTGACAATAACACCTCCATGGGTAAAGACATTCTCTGTGACTAATTCTTGGCATGTAGTATTTGTGGTGTTATCTTGGGGTTTAAAGTCGATCCACCAGGATGAGTTGGGCAGAATGTGAGACCGACTCAGGCACTTCTGATGAACTTTGAGAGTGTCTCTAATTCTTCTTGATTAAGGGTCAATACATAATACAGCATAAGACATCAGAGGCTCCTGAACACTTTCTGAACTCCTAAACTCACCATTGACCTTTGACTTCAGCAACTTCTCCACAACAGCTGGTTCAAGTCCAGCACAGACCACAGTATGGAGACTGTCAGCTGGAGAGGTGCCAGTTCACCTCTTAGGCGCAGGCCAATTTCTCCCAGGACGCTGTTACATAGCTGACGACAACTCCACATTTATTACTCACAAAGAAAGTTTACTTTATGAATCCCTCAGTAGGGAAATTCTATTCTCACTTGATCTTTGCATGTCTATAAATGTTTGTTTTTGTGTGTGTTTGTTTTTAAAAAAAAAAAGAATTTTCCCATCGAGGGATTCATAAATGTTCTTCTTCTTCTTCTTCTACAGCAGTAAAAACAAAACAGCGAGCTTCATGCTGACACTGCAGAAACAGAAGCTGCAGAGTCTCTGTGGGTTTGTCACCAGGAGCTTAACCCTTCACATCACACCAACCCATGATATAAAAACAACATAACACATTGATTTGTGCAGCTGAATATTAACTTTGTGAAGCGCATGTGAGTTGAAGCTACAATAGCAAAGCCTTTGTTAAAAACGGATGTATAAGTCTTAAAGAGTCTTTATGTTCACTTTTCACTTGTCCAATAAACGGGTGGCTTCAAAGACGACCCCTGACTGAAGCACATTCTCCTGTGGATGATGCTCTGTAGTCAGGCATTGTCACCTTTTATAGAGTTATCCTCTCGGAAGCATAGGCAGTAGGCGATTTGAAGGGAGATGAGGGGGGGACGTCATCCTCCTTGTTAACCTGCAGTCTGCTCTCTCCATCCCTTAGCAACAGAAAGAGGGTACAGCCTCAGTTTATGACTCAGTGATCCTTTATTTGACTGAGGTTCAAATCCATGACCCATCTATGATCTATACTCAGTTCTCTACTGTATACCTATATGCTCTACAGAGCGTCAGCCTCGTGATCAAACTGACACTGTGAAGTACAAACAGACCAGGTGACCATGAAACATGCAAAAAACACAAAAGACCAACCGGTGTTTACTTTGTCCGTACTTTGGCGGCCCCTATGGAAGAGGACCCGAGGCATCTGTGGCTCATTCAAGGTAACAAAGACATAATGAGTCTTAATGAAAACAGAGTTCTGCATATTATATTTGATTTCTGCCATGTTCTGTGCACAGAGCTCTCTAAATCTGAAACACTAGACCTCAGACAGGATGAAAACATTGACTTGCATTCTTATATTATTGGTTCATATTCAATGAAGGGTACATGGCTTAGAAAGGGTCTCCCTTTGAAGGATTAACCTAGTTGTATTCTTGTTATGTTTGCTCTAATTACATCTTCACAAAACTAGCACATGCAAATGCAAATGTGACTCATTTGCTTTGAAATCTAGAGAATGGAAACGCTACAGTGAAGTAATAATACATTTGACTTGAATTAAAAACCTCATTAATTTCTATACCTGGGGCTGACTTGGCATTCACCTTGGCTCTTTGCACCCAGGGAGCGTCCTGGTCCTAATTAAATTTTTAAGAGTGCAACCGCAGGACGTCAGACCACCCACAGAGCGACGGAGAGACAGATGAAGATGGAGAGTGAGGACGGAGAAGGAAGGTCATGAAACGATGTGAGGATCGACGGGGGCAGTTTGACTCACAGCAGATACTGTACATGTCGGCGATGTAGGGAAAGGCGCACATGTTAGCTGGCTTTCATTCGTTTTATATTGTGTATAATGTCTGTGGATGTGCCTGATATGTTTCAGTAATCTTATTTGATTTCACTTTTCTGTTATACTAACATGTTTGTGAGATTGAAAACTGAAAATCCTTCATTTGTTTTGTAGTTTTCAGGCATCTGCATGATATGTGGCCGTTATTTCATTGGACCAGTCGGGTTTGAAGTGAGTGAGATTCAGCAGACGTTTCCTCTGGAGAACCTGTCCGGGCCGGCTGGTATTAAAAACCCTTATCATCTGCCAAACACACAAAAGACTGAGAGGAAAAGGTCATTTGATGATGTTAGCTCTTCTCAAGGGTGTTGGGAAGCTGACATGACTCACTCAAACACACACACACTAACACACAGTCACAGTCATAGAAACACAATAACACATAAAGGTGCATGCACATACAGGAACACGTATACGGACACATGTGGCCTTGTCATGACAGATAAGCACGTTTGCAAAAGTGCATACAGGTCACATGCGTATAAATATATGTGCACATGTGACACACACACAGAAAACATACTGTAAACATACTTATGAAGCACAAACCCACAAACCCAGAAGCTCAGGGGATCACTGCTGACTGATTCAGTCAGATGACTTGCTGAGACTCCATGGATATTTTATGGGTCTCCTGCACAAATTGTAATGCATCTTTCATGGCGTTACATCTCATTGTGTGTGTGTGTGTGTGTGTGTGTGTGTGTGTGTGTGTGTGTTCGAAGATCATAAAGTGGTTATGAGTAATCTGATCACCTCTAAAACAAAATCTTAAATCATTTTGGCCGATTCTTCCCGTTCATCCATTTATTGATCTAATTACTGTGACTTTTATTGTCTTGTATCTTTTATATTGTCATGTTTTTTTCCCCAGGCATTTTCTTAAATCTTAATTTTGGGTCTGGTCGAATGGTCTGTTTTGCTCACTGAATGATCAGCGATGTTTGAATTCTCTAAAGGAGCTTCAGTGCGTCCTTTCTTATCTCCTCTAACAGAGGATACTTACTTACTTACTAACTTATTTACTTGGACAGTATCAAGTTGTTGTACACCGTTGTTAATGAGGAAAGCTTTAAGTTATCCTGTCATTCAAATTAATATACAAACAACTCGTCTCGTCTTCTCCCGCTTATCTGTTTGAGTCGGGTCGCGGGGGCAGCAGCTTCAGCAGGGAGGCCCAGACTTCCCTCTCCCCGGCCACTTCGTCCAGCTCTCCCAGGGGGACCCCAAGGCGTTCCCAGGCCAGCCAAGGGACATAGTCCCTCCAGCGTGTCCTGGGTCTTCCCCGGGGCCGGCTCCCAGAGGGGCGTGCCCGGAACATCTCACCAGGGAGACGTCCTGGAGGCATCCTCACGAGATGCCCGAGCCACCTTAACTGGTTCCTCTCGAAGCGAAGGAGCAGCGGTTCTACTCTGAGCTCCTCGCGGATGGCCGAGCTTCTTACCCTATCTCTAAGGGATAGATAATATAAAAACATGAATATCACATTTAGAGTGTGTTCCATCATGGAAGTTACAGTTGACTATCCATCTTGTAACAGGTGAGTTGTCCACGTTCATATATCCTGCATAAAGAAACATGTTTTGTAGTCCATCTTCTGGACTTTGTAGTTTTACCACAGATCACGTCAGTAAATGGTAAAAGGACCGTAGTCGACCACTCGAATCGCTTGTTTCAGTATCTTGCCAAGGACAC
>NC_040030.1:16329882-16352382 GCF_000972845.2 Larimichthys crocea
GCTCTGATGAAAACATTGACCTGCATTCTTATATTATTGGTTCATATTCAATGAAGGGTACATGGCTTAGAAAGGGTCTCCCTTTGAAGGATTAACCTAGTTGTATTCTTGTTTGTTTGCTCTAATTACATCTTCACAAAACTAGCACATGCAAATGCAAATGTGACTCGTTTGCTTTGAAATCTAGAATGGAAACGCTACAGTGAAGTAATAATACTTTGACTTGAATTAAAAACCTCATTAATTTCTTACCTGGGGCTGACTTGGCATTCACCTTGGCTCTTTGCACCCAGGGAGCGTCCTGGTCCTAATTAAATTTTTAAGAGTGCAACCGCAGGACGTCAGACCACCCACAGAGCGACGGAGAGACAGATGAAGATGGAGAGTGAGGACGGAGAAGGAAGGTCATGAAACGATGTGAGGATCGACGGGGGCAGTTTGACTCACAGCAGATACTGTACATGTCGGCGATTGTAGGGAAAGGCCACATGTTAGCTGGCTTTCATTCTTTTATATTGTGTATAAGTCTGTGGATGTGCCTGATATGTTTCAGTAATCTTATTGATTTCACTTTTCTGTTATACTAACGTTTGTGAGATTGAAAACTGAAATCCTTCATTGTTTTTGTAGTTTTCAGGCATCTGCATATATGTGGCCGTTATTTCATTGGACCAGTCGGGTTTGAAGTGAGTGAGATTCAGCAGACGTTTCCTCTGAGAACCTGTCCGGCCGGCTGGTATTAAAAACCTTATCATCTGCCAAACACCAAAAAGACTGCGAGGAAAAGGTCATTTGTGATTGTTAGTCTTCTCAAGGGTGTTGGGAGCTGACATGACTCACTCAAACCACACACAGTCACAGTCATAGAAACACAATACACATAAAGGTGCATGCACATACAGGAAACAGTAACCGACACATGTGCCTTGTCATGACAGATAACACGTTTGCAAAAGTGCATACAGGTCACATGCGTATAATATATGTGCACATGTGACACACACACAGAAAACTACTGTAAACATACTTATGAAGCACAAACCCACAAACCCAGAAGCTCAGGGGATCACTGCTGACTGATTCAGTCAGATGACTTGCTGAGACTCCATGGATATTTTATGGGTCTCCTGCACAATTGTAATGCATCTTTCATGGCGTTACATCTCATTGTGTGTGTGTGTGTGTGTGTGTGTGTGTGTGTGTGTGTGTGTGTGTGTGTGTGTGTTCGAAGATTATAAAGTGGTTATGAGTAATCTGATCACCTAAATAAAAATCTTAAATCATTTTGGCCGATTCTTCCCGTTCATCCATTATTGATCTATTACCGTTGACTTTTATTGTCTTGTATCTTTTATATTGTCATGTTTTTTCCCCAGGCATTTTCTTAAATCTTAATTTTGGGTCTGGTCGAATAGTCTGTTTTGCTCACTGAATGATTAGAGATGTTTGAATTCTTGAACATTAAGGAAAGGAGCTTTCTTATCTCCTCTAACAGAGGATACTTACTACTTATTTACTAGACAGTATCAAGTTGTTGTACACCGTTGTTAATGAGGAAAGCTTTAAGTTATCCTGTCATTCAAATTAATATAAAAACATCTCGTTCGTCTTCTCCCGCTTATCTGTTTGAGTCGGTCGTCGGGGGCAGCAGCTTCAGCAGGGAAGCCCCGACTTCCCTCTCCCCGGCCACTTCGTCCAGCTCTCCCAGGGGGACCCCAGGCGTTCCCAGGCCAGCCGAGACATAGTCCCTCCAGCGTGTCTGGTCTTCCCCAGGGCCGCCTCCTAAGGGGCATGCCCGGAAACATCTCACCCCACCAGGGAGACGTCCAGGAGGCATCCTCACGAGATGTCCGAGCCACCTTAACTGGTTCCTCTCGATGCGGAGGAGCAGCGGTTCTACTCTGAGCTCCTCGCGGATGGCCGAGCTTCTCACCCTATCTCTAAGGGAGAGATAATATAAAAACATGAATATCACATTTAGAGTGTGTTCCAGCGTCCTGCAGATCATCATGGAAGTTACAGTTCACTATCCGTCTTGTAACAGGTGGGTTGTCCACGTTCATATATCCTGCATAAAGAAACACGTTTTGTAGTCCATCTTCTGGACTTTGTAGTTTTACCACAGATCACGTCAATAAATGGTAAAAGGACTGTAGTCGACCACTCGAATCGCTTATCATGTTTCAGTATCTTGCCAAAGACACTTCGACATGCAGACTGGAGGAGCCGGGGATCAAACTGCCAATCATTTTAATTAGTGGACGACCTGAGCCACAGCCACACCCAATAACATCCACTGTACATGATGATGTAGTCTAGTCTAAGTCCTCGTTAATTTTCCTTCACAGCTTTCCTTGACCTCATGACATTTTCCATTGAGGTCAAGGAAAAGTGCTTAGGAAAGGACATAGGAGGTCATTTCTTCGACTATTCCCAGGTCTTTCTTTTGTTTGGCCTCAGTTCCTGTGTCTCTGTTTGTCTTTTTTTTCCAAGTGTTATTTCTGATGTGAGGGGCGGCTGCTCTACCGCCGCCCCTGTAAACTCTGTTTTTAAAGGTGCTATTCAAATAAAGTTATTCTATTTAATGCGCACACTGTTGCTGAATGAGTGTCTTCGGTTTCTTTGGTGAAAATCGCCCTGCAGTTTTTGTTAGAGGTTAAGCAGCAGAGCACATCTTCCACAGTCTTTTTTAGTATTTTTACAATCATGACTGTCTGCGTCACAGACATTCAGTGTTAAATCTGTGACTTGGACTCACATACAGACCTTGTTTTGTGCAGAAAAGCCCCAAAAAGTTCTGAAGCCGCAGCAGCAGAGCACATTTCTGTCCATGAACTTGATTCCTTACTGTTCCTTCATACTTTTCCTGCTGCCTTATTATTACCACTGCACCCCACAGAGGATTTAGCAATACGCTATAATTACAGACCACATGTGAAGCGGTGGGTGGGTGGGTGACTGTGGCGGGGGAGTCGCGGTGAGGCCTGCTGCTATTAGACTGTTGTGTATCGTAGTGTGTGATTGTATTCTTCATGGGATGTGGCGCCATCTCTTGGTGTAAACCCGGTATAACCGCAGAGCTCTGATCCCAAAGGTGCTAAAAAGACAATATACCCGTTGCTTTGTTGGCATGTTAGTGTCTTATCCTCGATCATCCTTGTCTTGTTCACATGCAGTCGCTCTTTCAGACGAACGCTCTGTTTAATCTGTGTCAGAGTGAGTACAGCGCTGAAAGCTGACGACCAGATGTCGTCTGTCATAACAAAAAAGCCAGGAAACAGACCCAGGTGGCTCTGAAAAGCACCAGATGGAGATAAAAGTCATCAACCAACCAGCAGGGAACCAGAAATCATCCGTAATGGCCGTGACAAGTTTTGGACCGTAATCAGTCAGAATATGATCTGGATCATCAGGACTGGTGCGCAGGCCAGAAACCACACACTGCTACACGATGTTAAAACTCTGAAAGTGAAATATGTGTTTATTTTACACATGAACCTATTTGTGTTCTGACTCGTTAAGCCCTCAGTCTCGTCACTCAGTCAGAATAACCACTGCTTTGGGAGGTTATGATATTAGATAATAGCACGTCTTTTACATCATAGTCTAGAATTAGGAGCCAATAAATTACAAGGCAGCTTTGTGATATTTGCTTTGTGGCTGTAAATAAATATAATGCCGTATATGAATCTGTAATCCCGTCAGCGGAAACACCCTTTGTGTCTCACAAGATAACAAAACACTGATGTAGTCTCGGGAAGACTGAGTTTTGTAGTTGAATGAAGACTTTGCTAACAGCAAGAAGCCCAGCTCGGCGTCTGTCTTTCACAGAGTTCTAGCCAACGGGAGCTCCGGTTCTGGCACGACATTAGCTCCACTCGCCGTCAACAATCGCCCGCACAGACTCACGAATGACAGAGACACCGGTTAGTCAACAGACGTCAGTTTATGATGGAAAAGTTACATTTACATGATTTTATTTTGTCTATTTTACCCACAGGATGAAGTGATGATCATTCTACTGCTTACAGTTTAAGTTAACAACTTTTATTGAACAGCCTCTGCCCTGTGTGTGAACTGAGGACGTGTCAGCAGGCCCATCTGGAGCGTATTACAATCAAAAGCTGCAGGATTGACCAATAGGATATGAACCATCTTGGTTGTTTCTAGTTCTCTCTCTCTCTCATACCTCAAACTCCAGAGAGGGGAAGGGTGGGCGTGAGACAGAGTGAGAGACTGGCAGAGAGTGAGAGGGGCTGGGAGGGGCTGTGGGTGAGGTTGACTTGGATCCAAAATCACTGGAGCAACAAACCTTTCGAGACACAAGACAGAAAGTTCTGGAGCTGCAACTCTAACAGGACGTTTACTGGGCACAGCGGGGGGAAAGAAAGAATATTTATCTATCTAAAGACATCAGGGATTACTCTCATCATAGAGAGACTGAAGCCATATGGATGTTCTTTTTTCCTTTGGCTTGTTTCCAGCGTGGAAGGCTGTTTTAGTCTGTTGAACCCCGTAGGAGATCTCCAGAAGTCGCAGTAGTAGTTTCAATCCTGCGTTGTTGACAGAGGTGCTAGAAATGTCAGGCAGACTGCTTCCTGTCCTCCTCCTCTCTCTCTGTCTGGCTGTGGGTTCAGTCCAGAGTCAGGGTTCGTCCCAGGATGCCTTCATAATCCAGTACCTGGAGAGGAGACTGTCTCAGATGGAGGTAAGAGCACTACAAGCCCGATCTGTGCAGCTATTGGTATTAATTATTACTTGCAATCTTATTCATACATGACCTTAAACATACTGTATATTCTACTGTATAGTACTCCTCTATAAGACTTTAACTTTTCTTAAAATAAGCAGATTAAAGGATTAGAGAAGTTTTGGCACCATCATGTTAATCTCTCTGATAATCAGATCTGTAGACATACAGTATACTGTGAGGCTCAGTGAGGTCATGTACTATAATGTACTTTATATTCACTCTCGGGTGCTAGAGTAAATGCTAAGACAGTGATCACATAGACTGTATAAAACATGGTAGTCTCCGTGACGTCACCCACAGTTTTCTGGTGAGCTGTCTTGGCAAGTTCTGCCTCCGTCACCTCCAAAAATGGGCAAAGAGGTGGAGCTGAGGTGGGCAGTCACCTGTGACCAAGCGTCAACCTCAATGTCTGTCAAATGAAGACAGTGTACAACTCACTCAGGTGCACCAATGATCCACGTCTTTGACGATTACTACATATTTTGAGCTTCAAAGCGACGCTTCAGAAACGTGTGGGTGACGTCAAATGCCAATATAACATACTGGTCATACAAGACAGCAAGTAAGAGCAGCCAAAGTTGTACTGAGATGAGCGATGGTCTGTTTTTATTCCGTATAAATTCACCAGTTTGAAGAGGGCACGTAACCACGACACCTTTTTTTCTTTGTCAATGACATCAGGAGCGTCTGAATCACTGCGAGCAAAACACAGCGTCCCTCACACAGAAGACCTACGACATCTCCTCTGAAATCAGGGGTTATCTGTCCGCTGTCAGCGCTCTGAGGTAATTAAATAGTGTGTGAGTACAGCACTTCCACAAGAACAAGCGTAGAAGATGAACTGTGTCTGTCCGTAGATCAGAGGTGAAGAGCCAGGTGGACGGCGTGTCTGTGCGAGTAGAGCGGGTGGAGAGAGAGTTGGAATATCTCGAAAACAAGATTCCCACCCAGACTGACATCGAGATTGAGGAGGCGCTGCTGGAGCAACAGATAAAGGCTGCAGAGCTGGACCAGCTGAAGAAGAAAGCCAAGATCAAAATGGAGAAAGGTATGAAAGCGAAGAGATAATCAAAGCCAGACTGCACTGTGTATTCATTCATTGTGTCCTCTCATCTCCAGACTGCAGCGCAGCCCTGACTCAAATCAAGTCGCTCAAGATTGTGAAGAAGGTCGGCGACACCTCTGGTTCCTGGTTCAAGGACCCCTCCGAAGGCTCAGCTAAGGTCCGCTCTGTTTAAACATGACGTGATGACTGTTTACAGCGGAGACACAGCTGTGTTTCTTTCTAAGCTCCAGACTGTGCTTATCTTCCCCTCAGTGTGGGGCTGCTGACGGATGATCGCTGACCTTTTTTCATAATAATTAAAATGAATTGATGTTTTTTGGGGGGGCCTGATTCACCCTGGATCAGAAATACTCTTTTGTTGGACTAGTGAGGTATCGTTTTACTGAAATACATGAAAAATCAACACTTGGAGCCCATTGGTGTATTTTTTCTGTTCATGTGGGGATCTCAGAAATCTAGATAATAAAGACAGATAGATTATTTCTTGCTATTAAATTAATCAAATCAATTAAATGTATTTCTTTCAGAGCAGGTTTAGGCGTACTCTTTATAATAATATTTACAGAGACCCAACAATTCCCACCATGAGCAAGCAAGGAAACATTTCCTCCCAGCAGGTAGAAACTTCGAACAGAACACAGCTCATTGGTGGGTGGTCATCTGCTACAACTGGTTGGGTTCAATAGAGAAGTTATAAAGGACATTTAAACCATACTCTTTATAGAGAACCAACAATTCCCACCATGAGCAAGCACCTGGCAGTGGTCATTGGTTTAATAAAGTTTTTGTTTGTTTAATGCTTTCTTCTAGACCTTTCTAGATGTTTCTAGAAACAATGGTGTTCATCCACAAGGGAGAAGTCTAAATTAAAGAATCATTATTACATATTGCATGAATGCCACATAGGAGAGAATATCAAGAGAATATCATATCACCTTGGTTGCTATCTTTCAGGTCTACCTGCTGAGTGGAATTCGTAACAACACTGTGCTGGAGTATGTTTCTCTGCAAAGTTTTGCAGAGAGGATCACCACTCCACCCGCTAAAGTGCTGCAGCTGCCTTTTCATTGGCAGGGAACAGGTCATGTGGTCTACAACGGATTTCTCTACTGCCACAAGGCAGACACACCCAATCAGATACAGAAGGTAAGTGAAGTAATCATCCATCCATTTCATTTTCCATAACCGCTTCTCCATGTCAGGGGCCACGTGAGGGGCTGGATCCCAGCTAAAACTGGGCAAGGCAGTGTTGTAGTCAACCGAGACTGAGGCATTTATTTGTCGCTTTGTAAAATATAAAAGGCATTGAATTAAACTGTTTATTCAGTGGTCAGGCTGAGGGTTCTGAGAACAGTTACAGACTGTTTATTGCAACTCCCTTCATAGCAGTGTTTAAGCAGAACTACAGTGCAGCCTTTGGCTGGAGACTCCAGATCACTTCAGAGGAGTTTAGTCAGTGGGGAGTTTGTCCTATTTCCTCTGCTGCTCTGAGTCAGTTGAGGTCAGTGGGCTTACAATGCCAAAAGAAAGAATTAAGTTCCAGTGAAAAGAGCTGACTTTGTTTTGGAACACATGTAAACAGGAAGTTAAGAAGAAAAAGTTAAATACAGTAGGCCAATTGCTGAGGATTGTCCAAAAAATGTCACCAACCATTGGATGATTGACCAGCAGTGTTAACTGTTTGAAAGTCTTGGTCTCGTCTTGGAATCAATTTTTACTTGGTCTTGTCTTGGTGCACAAAGGTTTGGCAGGCGCAACCAGGGCGCTGGTGTGTCACTACATCTACATAGGTAGGGCAGGTTGTTTCTACAGTCAGTTACTTTTCAACCTCTGTGTCAGTCCTCATCTGCTTTTAGGCGTCTTAGGACATCCAGTGTGGTTATGATAAAAGTGCACCAGGTTGATGCATTTAACTTTTTTTGTGGCCACCGTGGTTTCTTATTATTCTTATTATTTCCAGGATATTTGGTCATTCTAATAATTTTCCAGGTATTTCCATTCAAAAATTATTCTCAAAATTTTCAGGTTTTCCACGACTCCATTTTGTCGTGCATTTTCGCAATGAATAGAAAAATAAAAAAATCAGTGTGCATTCCTGAATTTGTCTTTTTCCATCACATAAAGGTCGACCTGTTGAACGGTACCGTGGTGGACAGCACACTGATACCAGGAGCAGGTCATGTACCGGTCTATGGTCTGAACCTCAACACTTACCTGGACATGGCCGTGGATGAACTTGGCCTCTGGGTCATCTACGCCGACCCTGAGTACGGAGGAAACTTGGTCATTACCAAACTGGATAAAGGTATATACATAAGTAATGTAACCTGCTGTATAATATATATCATGTATCAATATATCAATATATATCATGACACTTTTACCTTCAGTACTTGTTTTGTCTGTTGTTTGTGGGTTGTTTTGTTCTTTTGTTTTATTGCGTAGGTTATAGGACACTTCTGCCTGTTCGTTGTGTTTTGCCCTTTCTTTCTACTTCTGTAGTGTATATTACACTTGCTGGTGTAATAAGTACATTTCCCCGTTGTGGGATGAATAAAGTACAATCTAATCTAGTGTAGTCTATAAATGTATGTTTTTTTGTTTCTACCTCAGGAACTTTGGCTGTAGAATATACCTGGGATACACAGTGTAGAAGTCGTGACGCTGAAGGAGCTTTTCTAATATGTGGGACCCTCTATGTGGTCTACAACATTCACTATGGAGGACGCTCCACCATACAGTGTCTCTACGACATCCATGACACCATTCACAGGTTGGATTACAAGCAGACAGACCAACAAGATACAGCCATGCCTAAAGACTGGGCGATTATTTTCATTTAATCAAACACCTTCTCTTTTCTGTACCATCCATCTGCAGTGTTGAGAGTCCCGTGATGTTCTTCCCAAAGCGCTACACCAGCCACAGCAGCATCCACTACCACCCCGGAGACAAACAGCTGTACGCCTGGGACGACGGCTACCAGACGATATACAAAGTGGAGACACGTGTGAACGACCAAACCACTGCAGAATAAAAATTATCTCATTACTACTTCAGAAATAATCTAAAAGGATGCAATAAACATCACTTTTTAAGGTTATCGATAAGTATCTTATAATCTACTGTTGTTCAGTATAGTGATCCTTTGCTGGCAATGGATGCTGCTTTTATCGCTGTTAATCATTAGAGACATAAAGTCCAACCAGAGGCATTAATACATCATGTAGATTTTATACTTTGTCTATCACAATAAAGAACATTTAAGTGTCACGTGTGTTTTCTTGGATGGTGCCAATCTTGAGGAAGAACACCACTGCTGTAGCCGTTTGGATGACTCACATGTGTATAACCGATAGTACTGTATTCCTGTACAGCCGCACCCACATATGCACACACACAAAGTATTTAACATTTTGCATACGTCATATATGAACACACCTACATGTATGCTGTAGGATAGCCAACATACCATACAATGAATCCATATGAAGTAAATTAGCAGTTCTTTGTCTGGTACAGTACTGACATATGTTGGATTTTTGTTGTTCTGGTGTTTCTAACCTGGTGTGGGCACCAACTCCTAGCTCCTAGAAAGTTCTCAGTGAATATGTCTATCCTTTTTCAATTCTGCAAGAAACCTTTCACCTGTCGGTTCTTCAAAGAACCGTTTATTATAAAGTTCTTCCCAGAACTTAGAGTAAATAGTATATAGTTGATACTGCAGGGGGTCCACCAATTTGTAATAATTGACATTTTTCACCAAATGAATGGTGAATGTGAGGGTGCAGACAATTGAGAAACTACAAACATCGGAGGCATTGGCATTTAATGAGCAATAATAGTAAGGCATGAACTTTCTAACAATCATAATAATAATAATAATACATTTTATTTCAAGCGCCTTTCAGGACACCCAAGGTCTTCAAGCATTCACATATCTAAATAAAAATAATTAAAAACAACAACACACATATAGACTAATAACCCAGTATATAAATAGGTTCATAAGGTGAAATAAAAGTTGAATAAAGTAAATGTTATTATATGCCAGGCCTACAACTGTTCTGTTTGTCTCTTGTCCAAGGAACAGTCCAGGACAGAGCTAGACCTCTTCACCTCTTTGTTGATAATATATATATATAATATATTATTATTATTGCATATATATCTGTAGATTATATAGGAAGTGGTGAGGGTGGTGATGCATGAGGGAAGGAGAGAGACAAAGAAGGAAAGAGAGGACGAGGAAACAAATCTTAGAAGTTAGACGGTGGGAAAAAGTGGTCAGTCCACTCGCTGCTTTAACTTTAGATTTAAATAACAACATGAGTTGATGTTGACAGAGAGGGACCGTTAACTCTGAGTGACTCTCTGCTTCTTTGTTTGAATGTTTCTGATTCATCCCGCCCATTTTCAGTTAGCTGTGACGTAAGCACTAGTGATGTGTTGATCACGAACGAGTCGGTTCAAAGAGCCGGCTCTTTTTTTTTAAGTGAATCCGTGAGCCGTAGTATTACATTGCACTACGTACATGCAGTGACAATAGCTTTCTTATATTTATTTATTTATTTGTTTGTTTATTTATTCATATGCTTAAGTTTTTATGTCTTTTTTTTTCTTTTGAATATTTCTGTGCAAAGAATATAGTGAATAATTTAGTGACGTGTACACACATAAATCACAAGTCAAAACAGTGCTTAATTTTATTTAGTTTATTTTATTTTATTCTTTAAAAAATCAGTGTGTTCTCTGTACAGTCTCTTAAAGACTAAATTCTTTATGAGGTTTTAGATTTACATATTGCATAGTTCACTGTTACTTGGTTTTTATTTTACTGTTACTGGTTTCATGTAACTGTTATTTATACATGTGTATATAGTGTTAAAATAGGTATCGTACAGGTGTATTTGTAAAGTTTTGTTTTCTTGCTGTCACTTACTATCTCACTTTGGGGCTGCTGTAACAGAAACTATTTCCCTGCAGGGATTATAAAGTATTTCTGATTCTGATTCTATAAAAGTGATAAAAACAACGAGTCTTTCGGGAGACGAAAGAGCCGATTCTTCTATGGTGAGCTGAGTCAAATGACTCGGCTCACTGAAAAGAGCCGAACTTCCCATCAGTAGTAAGCACGGGGGCAGAGTCTCCGGTGCCGGTTGAGTTTGACAGCGAACCGGCTCGTTGTTGGAGCGCACGCCGTGTTTGTATCCGTTAAAGCGGCGTTTTCATGAAACATGAGGAGGAGAAGCAGCAGCAACGCCAGCAGGAGAAGCTCCACTGTCCGGAGACGGAGTGAAAACCTGAGGTTCGACGAGTTCGGCTTCGCTGTGACCAAAAGAAGGACCGAAAACTGCATCACCGATGTCACGAGTACAGGTGCGTGGACCCGGTGAGCGGGCTACCTGTTCGTTGAGTCACCTGGACGCGGGTGACAGGAGCCAGGACATTTAAAAGTGTCCGAACTCTAACAGTCACTGTTTATGTCGTGTATTCTTAATAATGTGTTTAAATGTACCTGTAACTCTCAGACGGTTTTAACAGTAATTATTATTATTGTTAATATTAATGGCACAAAACCTAGTAAAATATATGTCAGACTGTAATGTTAGTGGGTTGTTTGAAGGTTCTAATTTATTTGATCTATATATATAATATATTATATAGATATATTATTATTATATATATATTATTATTATTTATTTATTTATTATTTATTTATTTTATTTAGTGTCTGGTGTTGTGTATATGTAATCTATCTATCTCTATCTTCTATCTATCTATCTTATATCTATCTATGATCTATTATATAATATATGTGTGTATGTATGTATATATATATATATATATATATTCTTATATATAATATATATATATATGTATAGATATGCTGCTTGTCAGAGTGGACAAACTCTGACAAGCAGGCATCAAAATGTGTATTTATTTGGGCTAATATACATTTCTCCATTGATAAAGCTTCATAAATGAATATCTGAAGTTGTATTTTATTGTTATTAAGCCTGACGCTGTGGAGAAAAGTCCCCTCTGCATCACACTGGAATGATGTCAGTGATTGAAAAACAAAAGTGAAATCCTCTTCATGAACCCAAGTAACGTTTTATGCTAAACTCTGAGAACAAGCAGGCGACAAAATGTGTTTGTATTGGGGCTAATGTAAATTTCTTCATTGATAAAGCTTCATAAATTAATAATTTGAGTTGAATTGACTCTAATAATCACTTTTTTTATGTCATATATTCTTAGCAATGTGTTTAGTTTTATTGAAACATTAACCTTCGGTAGTTTTTATTGTTAATAATTGCACAAAATGTCACTAAATTAACGTTTTTTAACGTATTTATTGTTATTAAGCCTGACGCTGTGGAGAAAAGTCCCCTCTGCATCACACTGGAATGATGTCAGTGATTGGAAAACAAAACTGAAACGTTGAATACTGACATCATCCGCCTTTGGATCGGCCAGGCTGTCAGTGTTTTGCTTTTACAGAAAGTGCCTGATGAATCAGTGTAAACTCACCGCGCTGTGTCGTCTCTCCGTCAGTTACCCCCAGCTCGGCTCGGTGAGGGTGAAGGAGCTTTGCGAGCTGCTCAGCTACTGGAACGGAGCCAGCTTCATCTGCAAGAGTCAGGTGAGTCCTGGTGATCCTAACCGTTGTTGATCACGTCACCGTGCTGCAGTTGTTTAAACGTGCGTCGTCTTCTGTGTTTTCAGATCGAGCGGTTTATCAGGATGGGTGTTCCTCCGAGCCTACGAGGACGAGTGTGGAAGTGTCTCCTCGGTATCGACAGTCTGAGAGAAACCAGTGACTTCAACTATCAGGTAAAACACGACGAGACGTGCAGCAGACACTGACACTGCAGTGTTCACAAAATGACACTCAACAGTGTCTTCTGGTATTTTAAGATTGCTTCTATTTTACTAATTTATACTTTAATAATTTCGCTTTATACATAAAATACGGTTATTATTTAAGTCTGCATCATTTCAAAATCAATCTTTAGCATGTCAACTACAACTGGGTGCAAGGTGGAATTCATTCAAGCAAAGCACCGAGGACGGGATGACACCGAGTTGCTCAAACAAGCCACCTGTAACAACACGTCCACACTCTTAATCCTGCATAACTTTTCTTACGGGATTTTTTAAAAGAAAAACTCTTGAATAAGGAAGACTGGATTCAAAGCATCAAAGTTTAAGTTGAATTTATTATTCTTGTACAAGAAGGAGCGTTTAAACAGTGCAACACACAAGAGGCCTTACAGAGAAAAGGCTCCCTGAGGAGCTCTAACTGTTGCTTCTCTTGGACACCTCCCACCTGATACAGATAATATCATAACATTCCTTTTTGGTTTTCTGCTCAGTAATGAGCATTATGTATCAAAATAACACTTCTCAGGCCTGTTTCTCACGTCCTTGTCTCTCCTGTCCTTGAACTACTGATATCTGCCATCCTCAGCAAAACACAGTCCAAATAAGGGAGGTGCACGAGACATGCAAAAGACAGGAAACACATTATATGAGTTAAAACATCTGAACCCCGGTATAAAACAACTTTAAGCCTTAATATAACGTGAACAGGTGAGTTGTATATAAATTCACCCTCAGTACAGTTGTCATGAACGGGGAAATTAGCTACAGAGACCAAAACTGTTTTTTGTACCAGGCTGTAAACATGTTTATTTCTGCTGTGAAGTTGGACATTTGGACATGGGGACTTATGGAGACTGACTCACTTCTGGAGCCAGACTCAAGTGGACGTTAGAGGAACTACAGTTTTTGGCACTTCAGCATTGACTTTATGGAGGTTGCTGCTTGATTTAAATGCACCAGAAACCACGTGACAACCTCATTGCATCAGTGTATTGTTAGAGTTGTTGCTGGTTTTGAATCTCCCACAGTGTTTAACAACTTCCTATGAATGCAACACTACAAGTTGACCAGCAGGTGTTGCCATTTTGCTTCAGAAATCTTAATTTCCCCTCTCTCTACTTGTGGGGTCATTGTAGTTTAACTCATCCAGGTTGGAGGCAATGATCTGTCATTCATTTACAGCAGAGGTGTTACTGATTTATGGATTTCAGACAATAACATGATGGTTTCTCTCCAACAGAACTGCTTGTCAGAGGTGCGAGGGCCGCTGGTGGACCTCGGAGTCAGTGAGTACGGCATCCTGTCAGCGATTGCCACGCTGAGCGAAACCCAAAACGACCTGGGTTTGAACCAGCAGCAGCAGCAGAGCTCCAGCTGCCCCGAGCCCAGATACTCTGTGGACGACATCACGCTCTTCAGACAGATTGCCCTCGACCTACGTGAGCTTAAGCAGTGGACTGAAGTTGTTGTAGGCTTGTAGGTCAGTTGTTGTTGGGGGGAAAAATAGTGAAAATAGTGAACTTCACATTAGTTTGACCTGTTTTCCACAGAGCGTTCCTTCCCCACTCACCGCTCTCTGATGGGGGAGAGCCCAGAAGCCATCGAGGGTCAAGCTAAACTCTTCAGGGTCCTCATCGCCTACGCCAAATACAGCCCGCAGGTCGGATACAGCCAAGGTAATGGACTGTTGTATAGTTTTACTGTATCAGGTTGTTGGTCCTTGTCTAAATGCTCAGGGGGAGGACATTTGCTTAGAGACAGTGACTTCTTTTCAGCAGGTTTCCATCCGGTTTTCTCAAAAAATATCTCCACCATAATCACGTGTCAACACTGTAAGATTCTGTTGTGACGGAGAACCTGACCCACAATGCCTCCCCTGGCTCTCACTGCAGGAGATGAGGCTGAGTTCACCGTATGGTGAGAGTTGGCCAGGTCGTGGTGACTTTTCCACGTTTAAATTCATCGATTATTAACATCAAACTGACACAGACCAAATGAAACTTCTCGCTGAGTCTCAGTCGCAGAACCTGCATCTTGAAGTTTCACTGTCTTCAACCTGGCAACCTGCGCAGTACCGATTTCCAACCACTAGATGTCACTGTTATAAGCAAAGTCACACATTGTTCCTTTAACACTCATGTTTATCTCACACACTTGATGAATATAACGTCAGCTCCTGATGTGACCACCAGATGGAAGCAGAGGACTCTGCTCAGTGTTTCACATCATCCATCACAGTTTATAATGTATTCTAATGAGATGCATTTGAATTTTTAATAACGGTGGAAATCTAAATGATGAGTTATTAATACAGCTTTGTGTTTACCTTTCCTTCCCTCTTCAAACATGAGGTGACAGCATGTCATATCATCATCACTGGGTTTATGGTTTTATTCACTTTGCAGCGATAGCTGTCTGTATCACAGCACGTCCTGCTCTGTATGCAGCGTCTATATATTGTATTTCGGAGGAGAGCTGATACGCACAGCTCGCTATAAAAAGCAGGTTATGATCTGCCGTCCTGCTCGGCGGTGTAATCCTGTATATTTAAAGTTTGAATGCATACCCACACTGGAAGAAACGCAGAGTTTATGTCTGTCTTTAAGGAGAAATGTGTGTGTGTGTGTGTGTGTGTGTGTGTGTGTGTGTGTGTCTGACAGGGATGTCCTACATAGCTGCGGTGCTGCTGATGCAGTTGGGGGAGGAGGAGGCGTTCTGGGCTCTGACAGCCTTGTTGGATAAACCCAAATATCTGCAAGAACTGTTTGACCTCAACCTCACCAAGTAAGAAAAAAAACATACAAGCTGACTGCGTACTGTAGTAAATACAGATACTCCTATCTACTACAAAGAATGTGAAGTTTTAAGAAGTCTGGACTGAAATAGATTCAAGGTACAGAGCGACAAAGACGTGTTAGTGCAGCATTAACTCATAGAAACAAGGTCCAGTTGTAGAGAGGGACAGATGTGTTGGTAGTGTTGTAGAGGAGGTCCTCTCTGAAGAGCTGGAGGTCTTCAGGAGGTCTGTGAAGGTAGAGAGGGACGCCCCTGATCTGTAGGAACTGGTAGGACGTTCCACCAACGGGGAACAACAGACAGAAAAGTTTGGATTGTCCTGAGCGTACAGGAGGAGGTAACATATGTCTGTGTGAGGACGTTCAAGAACCAGAGACTGCTTTGTAGTCAGTGTTAGAGATCTGAGTTTAATGTGGCTGCTGCAGGTCGACAGAGGAGCTCCGTGAGCACGTTCTGGATCATCTGAAAGAGTTTCAAAGTGTGTCAGGAGGACGCTGCTGTTTTCTTACATCTGAATCTGTGGCACAACTTCACTGAACTAAACCCGTGCGGTTCTTTCGGTCCAATCCAGGGTCCAGCATCAGGTGAAGGTGTTCGACCAGTTCCTGAAACACAGGAAGCCGACGCTCTCTCAGCACATGGTGAGTGAAGCCTCACGATGCACTTTAACTCTCCGAAAAATGGCTACGAAACACGTGGGCATGAGTTTAGACATGATCACGAGTGGACACTGAAGAGGAGGGAAAGTAAAAAAACACAATCCTGGAAGTGTGTGTGTGTGTGTGTGTGTGTGTGAGGCCAGATATGGCCAAGTGATGAGTAGTTCATCTGCAAGCGAGAGGCCACTGTAACGTGTCCGTCAGCAGCTGGGCCTCTTCTGTCATTCGTTGGCTGCATTAGGCTCGAGGCTCCTTCGTGTTCCGCATGAGCCTGCAGCGACGACATCATCATCATCATCATCGTCATCTCCTTCCCAAACACAAGTGCATGTACTGTAGTGAAGCTCACAGCAGACATTCGGCACCTGTTTGCAGCTGCAAGTCCATGGAAGTTTTTATCATGTCAAGACTTAATACTTAAGTAAACGTTTCTAATATGCTAAACTAAGATGATTAAAAACATTACATCAGTGTGTTTCTGAACTCGTTAGCACATGTCAGCATTTCACCCAGAGCTGCTGGCGTGACTGGAGACTCTTAAGGCGTTAAGTGTTTGTCCAAAGGTCAGTCAGCTTCCTGGATCGCCGTTGCTCTTGACGACGAGGGTTTTCGGAAAAGTGAGCCTTCTTTTGGTTGCAGCTGAAACTCGGCCGTCCTCTGTTGATGGCGATGCATTCACTGCCACCATTTTTGCTGCTCAAGTGTCTTTTGAAGGTATTGTTATACTTCATGACGACTCAGCAGGTCTGGGGGGAAAGCTGCCCTTTTTGAGCCAAAACACACACACACACACACACACACCGCAGAGGCTTATTGTAGGCACTGTAGTTTTACCTCCTTATATAAAAAGCCTATTAGAGATCAGTGGTCAGCATTTTGTTTGTAATAGAGCTATTCAGCAGAGTTAAGGCGAGCGAGCTGTAAACAGATTGTTGCACTTGTGCTGCAGCCACCAGAGCAAACAGAGACTTAATGATAATCTTACTTTGTACAACGCACGTTCACTGTTACAAACAACGTTAAGAAATGCATCATCCAGCAGATGATGGGAAAGTAACGGCTCTTTAAGAAATTCAAATACAATAATCTGAATTTTAAGTCGATTTAAAATAAATGAATAAATTAATTTTCCTTTGCAAGTATTTCTGGGACTTCATGTCCAGTATCATATAACATATGAAATGGGTCTTAAAGGATTTATCAGCGTCTAGTGGTGAGGCTGCGGATTGTAATCAACTGAATACCCCTCGCCTCACATGAAACTAGAAAAATACCCTGTAAAAACTGTGTTTGGTTACTGTATAAACATGGTGGTCCAACATGACTGACCCGTCCCTTTGTATTTATTATGCAATTATTCTTTTCTGGTGGTTATACCCTAATAAATGCATATCTTTTTAAATATTATATTCAATTCAGGAGGATCTCCCTAAATTTGACCTTTTTAAATGGCATTTATAATTCAAACCATGTTATAAAATCTTAAATGTAGCTTGTCTAAAGCTGCGGAAACCCTGTAGAACACACATTGGGAACGGATGTTTCAGTTCAGTGAAGTATCGCTGACAGAAATTGGCAGCGAGACGAGTCTTGAATGCAACGTTCAGTCGTGCCAAATGGAGCCTCCCTGTTTCCCCCCGCAGGAGTCGGTAGGAGTCTTATCAGTCCACTTTGTGATGCCATGGTTCCTCACTCTCTTCTCTTCCCTGCCCTGCTGGGACTCTGTGCTGGCTGTCTGGGATCTCATCATTCTGCACGGTATGTGCACAAACACACACAAATGTGCAAGCGAGCACGCTGACATTATTGGAGATTTATCATTCACTCAGTGGGGAGGGGCCGATAAAAAAATAGTTCTAATAAATGATCTTAAATGTCCAAGATAATAGTTATCTCTGTACTGTGATCATAATTCAGAGCAGTAATGTAATGTCAGAGGAACACGTAACACGTAACATAAAGCATTAACTCTGTCACCACACGACAACATCACTAAAAAAGAGCGGGAAAATTTAACATGGGCGCTTATGGACGGAATGTTCGGAAGCTAGAGTGAGTCACATGACCGCTAGAGTGGAAAATCTGTACCAGAAAATAATGTTTAAACTGCTCTCACGGCCACAAATTTCACTCTACAGAAATAATTTGAACATCAGATTGTTGGAAAATTTGTGCTGCTCGCTCACATGAACCTGCTGAAGCTGTCAGACTTCTAGTTTTGGCTCTGTTAGCTCAGATGTGTCAGGATCACCCACCAACTGCCCCATTTACTCCCATATTAACTGAGGGCAGAAATGTGTGGAGGGAAAGCAGACGTACCAGTTTTTTACCTCGCTCTAGAGGTCACATTTTTTAACTTTAGCCACACAGATTATATATGTAGACGTTCAGCGAGACCTGAGGACGCTTAAAATCCTCTCTGTTCATTGATACGACCTACAGTTTGGTCAGAGCGGTCTCTTGTTTGAAGGTGAACTTTAAAGGCTTTCTCTCTCTCAGCAGCTTCAACTGACAGAAGCTGCTGTTTGCTGCTCTGCTCTGATTGGTCGACTGCAGCTGGTTGCTGGGCAGAAATTCACAAGGTTGACTGTGATTGGCCTAATTAAAGTCTCATATGAATGACAGTCAAAGCTACAGTTTAAATGTTGGCCATTTTGTCCTTCTTGCTAAATAGATGGATGAGAAACATCAGCACACTCTACTAGTTTTTTCATTTTCTCATCTCACCTACTTTCTATTAAATTGTTCTGTCATTGTTTTCATGTAATCCTGCTGTCGTTCCTCAGGCCTGTCCGCCCTGTTCCGCACCGCTCTGACCATCATCGAGCTGCTGGAGCCTCGACTGATGGAGCTGAACGACGAGGCGGCGGTGTTACCCCTGCTGCTCAGAGTACCTGTTGATGTGTAAGTAAACAAACACCATCCTGTGTGTGGACATAGTGTTTATTCTGTGCTGTCCATAATCAACACTGTCGTCTCAGACCACCCTCATGAATGTGCTGAAAGCGACGGGTCCTCCTGAAGAATAAGCCGCACAGTTCTCAGAGTTTTTTCCACTCGGGGTCTAAATGAAACCCCAGGCGGCTCATGAATATGAATCCGTTCATCAGGACTGGACATGTTTTGACACCAAGCATTCCAGGAAAAGTAGAGTGTCATTGTTTGGCCGCGGTTGTTTTTGTACATGTTTGGATTAAACATCCTTTATGCTAAATTAGCTCCTTCAATGGCGGCCCATGCTGCTTTCAGTCAGACCCCCTCTCTCACCATGTTGAATATAAAAACGTCACATGCCGACGGACATGTTTTGTTGACATGGAGCTGTAGTTATGGCAACTCAGCAGGGTCACTGGGTTTGTGCATATAGCCTGTGTGTGTGTGTGTGACAGACTGGTACACAGTGATTATTAAAATCCAGTTTATCGTATTTGTTTTAATAGATAAGCTCCCGTCAACTGCTTTAAAGTCTGTAGCAAAGGTCCCACTGTTTGTGACCTACAACTGTTTGCCTTGGACGAAGATCTGTGCAGTCGACTTGGGATAAATGGAGGCTACGCCGCCAAGTAGTTTCCATAAACGCAGCTGTGTCACAGGCAGTGATAAAGCACTTTATCATGAGGCACAGGGAGGGAGAAGGCGTGCTAGGTACGCACCGATGACTTGCAAAGTGGGTTATGAAGGACAAATCTTCAGGATTCTAATGGAAACCAGCAGCCAAACAGCTGTTTACCGGTCATTTTTAATGCTTCATCTGCAACGTTTTGTACCGAGCTGTCGTGACCGCTCGATAGCGGAGATGGGTTCCTACAGTGAGCAACAAGGACAGAAGCAGCACATTTTGATCCATGTGTGAACCTCTTCTTCCGCTTGTATCTGCGCGCATCAAGGACGGCACTGACAGTCCCATTTTGTTCTCGCTCTGGTGTTCAGCGGGCAGCCTGCCATCACGTCACATTGAGAAGTCCTTGTTGCCTGCTTGGCATCATTATGAAAGCCTGGTCAGAAGTCAACACTAAGTGGTCCGAGTGTCTCCCAGGGCAGGATCCCTTTACACTGGGAAGATATTGTTGAAGAAAGAGGGGAAGGGAGCTGCTGGGGTGAAAAGAGAAAGGAAGATGAATGGAGGGTTGGAGGGAGAAGCGGGTGGAGAAAGAAGGTACACTAATTGGGGAGGGTGGGATAGAAAGAGAGATGAAGGAGGGGAGTGAGGCGAGATCTTCAACCTCTCTTAATTCTCCTTAACGATCTCTGCTCTTTTACTCTCTCTGAATGCTGGAAATGGGACTTGTCATGCACCCATATAGAGCATTCTGATTAATGGTTGGTTAAGAGGCTCATCCATCTCACGCGCCTGTCTGTCCACACCGAGCTGTCAATCAGCTGTCACCTCAGTCATAGGTCGCAACAATGGCTCCCTGCACAGCCTACGTCAGCAGTCAAAGAGTAGCTTCACCCTCAGTGGATGATTTATTCACTTTCTGTTTTTCTAACACTCGTCTGTTGTGTCTTCCCCGTTCCTCATTTGTATAATATATTGTATCTAAGGCCGCGTTCGGACGCAGGTTTTTCCATTCATTTGAGTGGGCGTCGTTCTTTTTGGCTGTGGTGGAGAAGTTGAGTCCCAACATCACGCTGCAATCATCGATCAGACCGGACAAACCTCCACAGCCACTGAGACTCTCTAAACTCTGATACTCCACCTGTTGTGTTCTGGCTTCCAAATCTGAGTCTGACTCACAAGTTACACTGCAAAACAGAAACAAGTTAAATTTGTTTTGTGTCCGATGGTTTGAGAGAGAGCAGCGGTCCGGTGACATGGACAGTGAATGAGAGTGAGCGAGCGCCGGCCTTGATGAAGCCGGTTAATTCGCTAAATAAAAAGTGATTTCCTGGTTGTTTCACAGCGGTTACGTTCAGCAGGAACAGACACACAACAGCATGTTAGTACAGGAGGAGATGCTGATGCATTTACACTCGCTTAAGCTCATATTCACATTCGATTTTTGACACTTAGGAATAATTCTCTAAACATTTCATGATACGTGAACATGAGCAGCACGTATGAAATACATCGTGGGGGATACGTTCTAAAAATAACCCGCAATTAACGAAATCCACGAAGTAAGTTTTACAATTATTATACATGTATATACATGTTTTAAGGCCGTAAAACCCCTAACCACACACTTTTATACTCCTTTTTACACGCATTTTGTACAGTACTTCCTTAATCAGGACGCAGTGCGGTTCTCCCTTAGCCAATATAGGACGCAGAACACAATGCGTGCTCATACTATACAGTACGCTTAGAAAAAAAAAGGATGCAAAATTACACTGATAAAAATCCGCGAAACAGCGAGTCCGCGAAAAGTGAACCGCGTTATAGCGATGGACGACTGTACTCCCATAACTGTCTTATTGGCTAAATATACCATGTATGAAGTGTACTGCACTAAGAAAAGACATACAAGTAAAAGAAGAAGAAAAATCTGGACCACAACATTCACAGTTCCCTGCACAGCCTTCCACCATCCTGCGCTCTCATTGTCTCTCCTTTATTGTCCATATCTGCTGTGTCCAGTCCCGTCTCCCTCTGTCTCCCCCTCTGTGCCCTCTCCTACTCGCTCCCCATACACCGTTTGTCTCTGTGCCCTCCACCGGTCCTATCTCTTTCTCTTTTGTTCAGCCACCTCCTTTGCAATAGTCAATTCCCATAAACCTCCCCGGGCTGTCCCTCCTCCTCTGTGTTCCCACTTTCTTCTCTGCTCCCCCTCCTCCTCCTCCTCCTCCTCCTATATGCCTGTTTTCATTCATTCATTTATTCTCATTGACACACTGACACCCTCGCTCAGCTCGAGGGGTTGACACATCATTTGTTTACTTCACACTGACAAGTCTCCGCTTTAGTTTTTTCTCCCGTCTCTTTTTAACCATTTTCAAATTCCCAAATGCATTCAGACTGACGATCACTCCGCGGGTCCCTCTGGCTTGTGTTGATCATTCTGCTGTCTTAAATACATACGTCTGTGCATAAGCAGCCTGATACAGAAACTTGGTTTGAGGTTCGTCTGAGTTAGAGTTTAAATGTTTTATCTTCCTGTACAATGCACATATTAAACCCGTGACAGTCGAGTAATCCACTTATACACATCATATTACTCTCATCTTAAGTGTGTTGACAGAAAGTTGAATTTGAATCTCTGTCTAATAGTAATATTTTGAGTAAAGGTTTGAGACACAGTCTTTAAAATGTTCAAAAGCAAAATAGAAGCTAATAATATTCTTAAGAAGAATAACCTTTGATGTACTTCCAGTGTTGGAAGAAGTATTCAGAT